>NW_024395977.1:24404679-24582756 GCF_016617805.1 Bactrocera tryoni
GGCGGGCCGCTTTTCCAATGACTAATAGGTTTTCTGTTTGTCCAACAATATTGACGCAAAACATAATCCTAACCAAGACTAGTTATTTCAAGCATTTACCTGCACTAATTTAAAAACAAAAAAAAAACAGTAAGTAGGATAAACAAATAAGCAGAAGTAAATTTAACCTCAAGAAGATATACAAACAAACATATATACATATATGCTTTTTATCACACAGTGTATAAACATACATACATAATTGGCTAAATGAGTTAAGCTTCCCGCCCTCATACACCACTACATAACTCACAAAGCAACACTGGCACATTCACCACACTTGGAGACAGCACTCGTCGTCTGGAAGCAGCAGTCTACACCCACAAACACACCAATAAACGCCGTACATCAACCCACCATAACTCTCCACGGCCCAACGAGCAAAAACCCTCGTCCTGGAAGAGGACGGCCCCTTTTCGATTACGTTTTACGACCAATTCACATCGGCGGACGTTTGTGCTATTATTTCGGCGCGCAACAGCTTTTCCTGTTCTACCTTGTTTTTTTCATCTTAACCAACAAAAGTTCCAGTGGGATCCGAGCAAGGAGTTACTTCCACAATTTTGCAAGGAATAACTCATTTAGTTATTCCCCCTTTTCTTAATAATTTGTACTGGTATCCGACCAGAAAGTTAATCTCGTTATCAATCAAGTTATTATTTCATTTCCACTGGTATTCGACCGGGAAGAAAGTTTGTAAACCCAAGTTGTGCACAAAAAATAAAAACCGTTTCGCCAAAAAACCAAAAAAAAAAAGTTTCTTTCGGAGTGATGCAGCAAGTAAGTGGTGGTGTTAACTATGGTCCTTCGAACCATTCTGAATGGCACTATGGTGAAAAACTAGCAATCTAGTTTAACTAAAAATATAAAAAAAGAGAAAGTGAAGTACTAAAGAAAAAATTGGTGACAAAAAAAAATTAATAAATAACTAAAAAGTGAGCTAGTGGAAAACATACAAGTATAGTTAAACAGAAAACACATACAAATACAAAGTGCTAAAGTGAAAAAGAGCACAGTGGAAAAAAGAGCACATATATGCATATGCATATAAGTGAAAGAGGAAAAAAAGGGAAAAAGTGCATACAAATATACAAGTACAGAAAAACAATTAAAAAGTCATTACTGTGTGCTGGTGCAAACCCTACAGCGAAGTTTAGTGCAAAAAAAATAAAACAAACAAAAAAAAGCAAAAATATACACATTCATACATATAGAAATCATTTGTTTAACATATAATTAACAGTGCGGTGCCAAAATTAGCAGTTATAACAAACAAAAGAAATCGGGCGCGGTAAATAAATAAAATAAATATATATATAGTATATAACAATCAAAAGAAAACGGGTGCGCATCAAAAAGCCATATATGTGCTTAATTACATATTAATACATAAATCAGGCGCGGAATAAAAATAAAAGAACAACAAGCCAGCAAGCGCAAGGGACCCACCGAACCATTCCAGGGCAGGATTACAGGGACACAAACTTACCGACCCACACATTGGCTAACTCTAAACCCCAAATTCCCATGATGAATATCAAAGTGAGTCGTATCGATTCCTTTTGGTATTTCATTTTTCATTTCCCAATTTCTGCATATACATATGTATATTATTACGATGAAAAGTTTGCGACAAATTCATTTAACTTGCATAGAATAACTCATCAAGTTATTATCTCTTTATTTTACTGATTTTTCAAGAAATATACCGGTTGCCAAAGAGTTATAAGTAACTTTTGGTAAACACGGAAATACCGCAAAGAACACAGTTTGGTATAACCTACAATATATATATACATATACATATATGTATATATTAGAGTGATTCAAAAAAAAAAAATTTTATTTTCGTTTGGTATTCGGAAAAATAGGTTCCTTGACACCTCTAAGAAAGCCTCTCCAAACATGAGTTTTTAATTGTAACGGGAAGGTCCTCCTACATAGAGTTTTCTATTTTTTCTTATTATCAGATAGAAAAATTTATATCTCGCTTCCAACTACTTGAAAAAATATATTGTTCCTTAGATTTTGTAGGAAATTGAATGCTCTACAAAAAAGGTTTATCAAGATTTTTTCGTAAGTTTAAAAGATATTAACAGTTAAAGTTTGATTATTTTTGGGAAAATTTTTTATTTCTTATGAATTTTATAACTCAATGAAAAAAATTATTATGAATGATGAAACTTATAGGCTTTCTTAGAGTTGTCTATATACGTATATATACATATATACCGTATATATTAGGCCGGGTCGATTTGTGGGGAGGCAAAAAAATCGCCCATTGCTCTATTAAAATCATATTCTAGGGATCAAAATAAGAAACTTTGCCGAAGGAACCATACCTCTGAAACGAATTCTGATGTCTCCCAATTTGGGTCGAACTTTTGGGTAGGGGCAAATTTTGAAATAGAATTGAAATTACCATTTCATTCTTATTACCTCTGAAAGTGAGGAGAACTAAAGCAATAACCACTATGGTATATAAAAAAAAATAATAAGTGAAGTGACCATTCCAAATCAAAAAGTTTACAATGAATCCACCATCCTCTACACCGCGAGATGAAGCAACTACATCAACAACTATCGAAAACCCAATGAGTCATATACCCATGCATAATGTTACTGTTTTTGGTGTGTCTACTGATTAGACTGATCTTAATTTACCAACCCATCTGGAAATATTGAGACATTATTTTTACTTAAGCGAACGTGCTAAAACAGAACAAAAAAAGTTTTCCTATAAATGATTCACTATTCAAGTACAAGATAAGTTGATTGGAATTTGGGAAAAACTTGGTATGGAAATAATGCTGAAAAAAAGTGTATGTAATAAATTGAATAAATTGCTTGACAAGTATCAAGAGCAAAGCAAGGAAGAAACAACACCCAACAATTTACAGAGTATGTAAAATCTCTGGAAACAATTTTTTACATTGGAACATGTAAATGCGATTTGAAGGCAGCTCCATGTGCATGCGGCTGGGTTCCCGAACGCCTCAAAGAGTTCATGCACGATTAACATAATCAGAGAAGACTAACAATGAATGCATTTATGATGGAAACTGAAGAGCAAGGAGCAACGTCTATGTCATCAATGCCAACATACCAAGATCCCGATGATTCAACATACGCACCGCCACCCGTTCAAGAAGATATGGATAGAAGCACAAGTTCACAATACACAGAGAGATACGATTGTTTTAACTTTGCCTTGGTATGTCACAGATTTGGTGTGCCTGACAGAGTAGCATCAGCATTGGGAACCGCTCTTTTGCAAGATTTTAAAGTTAAAGATAAGTATGGGAAACCTCTCATCATGAATAAATCGAAAGTTCGCAGAGAAAAAGAGAAATGCAGACAAGAAGTGCTTCGCAAACGGTTAGATGATATCAATTTGTTAGCGTTTTCATTCGATGACAGAAAAGATGATACTTTAACGATAGATAAAATTGATGAGAAGTATCATACTAGGATGGTAAAAGAACCTCATCTTGTTATTTTGAGAGAACCCAATTCTGAATGGATTGGTAACGTAAGACTGGAACATGAAACCGCTGAATACAAAACAACCAAATTAAATGGTTTTTTCAACGATAAAAATATATTACTGGATACATTAATTGGAATATGCATTGACGGTGAGCCAACAAACACTGGCCCACACGGTGGAATTATACGACGATTCGAATTGCTGTTAAAAAGACCATTGCATTGGTTTGTTTGCCTTCTACACTTCAACGAACTTCCGTTTCGGCATTTGTTTGAAGCTTTGGATAAATCAACCAGCACTGGACCAAGATCGGCAACCGGAAAACTGAGCCGTCAAATCGAAACTTGTGAAACTCTTCCGGTAAGTTATTGCTATCACTCATTTATTATAATTGTCAACCATTTTAATTATTTTATTATTATATATTTTTAGGTGGTGGACGGCTTCCAGAAAATTGAGTTGCAAAATATGCCCCTGCTCCAGAAAAAAAGAATTTTCAACCGATTCGAAGTACTTATACGACATGGCCCATGCAATTTCTAGCGGCGTGGTTCCGGTGGATCTGGCTAACATCAAACCAGGGAAAATTGTACATTGTCGGTGGCTCACCAAGGCCGCTAGATTATTGCGATTATATGTGCTATCCATCCATAAAATCCAGATGCAAATTTAAGAATTCTGGTTGAATTTATAATTAAATGTTATGTGCCAATGTACTTCAATATCAAGTATTACAGCTCTGTCGTGTACGGCAGTGCATTATTTTTCAAGTTCATTGGTTGGTCACGATTTCTAGAACCTCGCTTACGCAAAATTGTCAATCAAGTAATTAATGATAATTCATATTATGCGCATTCGGAAAATATCTTGTTATCAATGTTGTTTGATGATAGGAAAGAAAAGCGCGACTGTGCCATCAAGAAAATTCTACGCTATCGAACCGATGTTGACGAGCCAATGGAACTTAGAGTTTATAAAAAACCAGATATAAACTTTAATTGCACAAGTTATACGGAAATCATCAATTTGAATGATATAAATATCGTATTTGAACCACCATTCACGCGAAGCATTCCGTACGATACATTGAAAGAATATTTAAATCAAGATGATCCACCGTTTAATGATCCAAAAATTCCATCATACATACAAGGAACGGAACGACATATTCAACTGCTAGCTAGCGTTTCCAAACGGGTTATACCGGAAAATGTAGAGGCTGTTATGGCGACGACATTAGAGAGCCGTGCGAAATTGCCCAGACTTGAAAGTAAAAAGACTTCAAACAATAATTTTTTTAAATTCTTTTCTATAACTCACTTAAATTAATTTTTTTCATTTACATATGTTCTGACTAAATAAATTTCTTAAGAGAAAAAATAGATATTATTATAAATAAATAAATAAAAATAAAGAAAAACATAGCAATTTAGCTGATTTTTTCATGTAAATCACCAAAAATGGTGATTTTTGAAATGATTGTATGGGGAACCCCCAGGGAGTTCCAGGAGTGTGCCACTGGCATTGGTGGATCGGCCGGCCGTTAGTGGGGGTCGGTCATACATTTGGACTCGATTGGAGCACTCTAAATGGGTCAAAGTGGGATTTTTCAAAATTTGCCCCTACCCAAAGGTTCGACCCAAATTGGGGGACATCAAAATTCGTTTTAGAGGTATGGTTCCTTCGGCAAAGTATCTTATTTTGATCCCTAGAATATGATTTTCATAGAGCAATGGGCGATTTTTAAATCGACCCGCCCTAATGTACATATATCAAATATACACACTAACTCTCTCCTGGTCTGCGCAACTAATCTTTTTCAGCAGTCGCTGCCGGTTGCCGCTTTTGTGGTGCGGTCTGCCGATTGCATTTGTTCAGCCAAAAACGTGTCAAAACGGCAAATTACCGAGTGTTAGCGTTGCGTTTGTCATTGCAGGATGGCTGACGCACATTTTGGCAAATGCACAAAAATGTCGCTCATACACCGTGACAGCTGGCGTGGTTACATTTCATTCGCGAATCATTTACGCTATTAGCCCGCATTCACTGGTGTTAGATGAGGCAGGATGGTGGTGCTTACATCATTGGTAAGGTGCTGGTGACAGCCCAAAGCCTAAAAGTAGGCTATGCATACAAAAGAGCCAAAGCCCCAAAACACTCACACACACTCATTTTCCCGGTATTCAGCCAGCAGTTGCAGCAGTTCATTTTGTTTCTGTTTAAATTTTTTGTTGTTACAATATGTGTCGCAGCGATAATTTCTTACTGTTAGATTTGGTTGCAAATTTCATGCTTGGGGCTTATGAAGGTAAAAAAAATGATTTTATACGAATCTCGAAAAAAAACAAAACAATGTTGACAAATGGTGACAGGTCGACAGTGAACTTTTGCTTCAAATAATAGCGTTTCACCTTTCGTGGCTTCTGGAGCTACAAAACAAATTGATTTTCCTTGCTTCGATGGCGAAAGGGTCGTGCGCCTTTAGGTGGAGTCCGCACAATAGCAAAGATAGGGCAATAGAGACCAACTATAATAGTTAAGTACACATTTGTGTCTATATTATTATAAAAAGTTTATCTTATATTATAAAAGTTCTTTCCAGCCTTAGTACAAGGTGGGTACTAGACTAGCATTACTTTAGGATTATTTCATGTCCTTTTGAGAAGTGGTTTCAAAACATTAATGAAATAAAATAATTTGTGTCTTGAAGCATGGTCAGACTTTGCACTTCTGTGGTAGTTTAAAACTTTTTTTATTAATTTTTGTTTGAATCTGTTCTTTCTTTAGTAAATTTGAAGAAAGTAAAGTGTTTACGTTTTGAAATATGTATTAACACATCGTATTAGGTTTTTATTAACTAAAACAAGAAAAAACGTTAACTTTGACTGCACCGCAGTTATTTTAGTAGCTGTGTGTTTAAGTAAATCTAAAGACGTAACCGGCCAGTGGTTATCATCAAGTAATTGACTCCGATCGTTCAGTTTGTATGAAAGCCATATTCTATAGTAATCCGATCTAATGAATTCTTCGGAGGTTACATTCATGCCTTAGAAAACAATATATACAAAATTTCGTTAATATATCTTACCAAATGCAAAAGTTTTCCACACAAACACTAGATTCCGATCGTTCAGTTTATATAGCAGCTATATGCTATGGTAAGCTGATCCGAAAAATTTCTTCGGAGATTACATTGTTGCTCTAAAAATTAACTTGTGCCAACTTTTGTGAAGATACATTGTCAAATGTGAAAGCTTTTCATACAGGAACATGATTCCGATCGTTCAGTTTGTATGGCAGCTATATTTTATAGTGGTCCGATATCGGCAGTTCCGACAAACGAGCAGCTACTTGAAGAGAAAATGACATTTGCAAAATTTCAAAACGATATCTTAAAAACTGAGGGACTGGATACAGACGGACAGACAGACAGACGGGCATGGCTAAATCGACTCAGCTCAACATACTGATCATTTAAATATACTTTATAGTATATATATATAGTATATACTTTATAGGGTCTCCGACGCTTCCTTTTGGGTGTTACAAACTTCGTGACAAACCTATTATACCCTGTTCAGGGTATAAATATGTTCCAAGTTATTTCGGTCTAGTTATTCTACTTTATAAAATATTAAGACAAACATTTTTTTCTTTCCTATGTAAAAACAAGGCGCTAACGCTTACAGACAGCCTGCATACTGGTGGAATAGTGCAATCGACAGCCTGAGAACTGTCCGAATTCCGATGAGAATCTATGGGGCGATGCGTACAAAATAGTGATGACAAAACTCAAAGGAAGCAAAGGGAGAACACCAACCTGTCCCACCCTATTGAAAAACATCGTAGAAACGCTTTTCCCTACGCAGAGGAACGAAGGACCTTTATTATCAAATATATCTACGGTAATAGATGCACCATCGGTCACCGACGATGAAGTGATAGAAGCAGCTAAAAGGTTTGGAAATACTAAAACACCGGGTCTAGATGGAATCCCCAAAAAGGCCCTAAAAGCGGCTATAACATACAAAGCGAGCCCCTTTTCACAGCTCTTTACCCGCTGTTTGCAAGAAGGTGTCTTTCCAAAAATATGGAAGAAACAGCGCTTAGTACTTTTGCAGAAACCAAACAAACCGGCTGGAGAACCAAGTTCGTACCGCCCTCTCTGCATGCTAGACACGCTTGGAAAAATTTTGGAGAGAATAATATGCGTACGTTTGGAGAAGCATCTGGAGCAAGAATATCCAGGACTCGACGAAAACCAATATGGTTTTCATAAGCACAAGTCAACCATCGATGCGATCACAAAAGTGACAAATGAGGCAAGCAAGGCCATCGAAGGAACGAGGTGGATGTATGGTACGAAAGAATTCTGTGCAGTCGTAACGTTTGACGTTAAAAATGCGTTCAATTCTGCATATTGGCCATACATAATGAGCCCTCTCGAATGCAAAAGAACACCGAAGTATCTGTTGAGAATTATCTCCAAATACCTGTCGAATAGGCTGCTACTTTATGGCACCGATGAGGGACCAAAACAGTACAGGGTGACGGGAGGGGTACCACAAGGCTCAGTCCTAGGTCCACTGCTGTGGAACGTGTTATATGGCGGAGTGCTTCGACTACCATTAGAAAGAGGGGTCCAAATTATCGGGTACGCCGATAACATTGCGGTAACGGTGGTAGGAAAAGAAATTAGTCAAGTAGAAAGCTTATGTGAAGACACCGCTTTAAGAATAAAGAGCTGGCTCACGGCAAAAAAGCTCCAACTAGCAGCCCAAAAAACGGAAGCAGTGCTAATTACCAGCAGAAAAAAAGTAGAAAATGCTACTTTTAATATTGATGGCCATAGCATAACGACTCAGCAGAAGTTAAAATACCTAGGCGTTGTAATAGACACACGGCTTAATTATTACACGCACATTGAAAAGTTATGTGTAAAAGCGACGCGAATAACGGTGGCCCTAGGATGATGGCTAATATTGGAGGACCAAGCCAGGGCAAGCGAGCACTCTTGGCTAAAGTGAGTCAATCGGTGCTAATGTATGCGGCATCAATATGGGGACCAGCAATGCATAATAAGACATACGCGAAGAAAGCAAGAACTCTGACTCGGCTAAATGCAATAAGAGTTATTTATGGATTTCGCACGGTGTCACACGAGGCGGCCGGGGTCATAGCGGGTATCATACCACCGGACATAATGGCGTTAGAGCTCAAAAGAGTCTACGAAAAATCAAGAAGCGTTGGGAGGCGTCTTACAACAGCGGAGCGAAGTAAAGAAAGGGAGGAAAGTTTAGATGAGTGGCAGAGGCGCTGGGACATAGCAGAAAATGCAAGGTGAACATACAAGCTTATCAGAAATGTGAAAACATGAGTGAAGAGGAAGAATGGTGATTTTGATTACTACCTGACGCAATTCCTGACCGGACACGGATGCTTTCGAGAGTACCTGTATAAATACGGTCACGATAACGGGACAGAATGTTCATTCTGCGGAAATGGCAGCGAAAATGCACAGCATATTTTCTTTTACTGCCCGAAATTCGAAGCAGAAAGAAAAGACATAGAAATTATTATCAACGAACGTGTGACTCCAGAGAATATCGTGCACCACATGATAAAAAGCAAAATCGTGTGGAATAAAGTGAAGAATTGGTCCGCAATTGCGCTGCAAGAACTGAGAAAAAAGGAAAGGCAACGAAGTAGCAATAGCAGAAGAGTTAGAGAAGAGTAGTCCAGAAAGGTGCCTACGAAGAGCCAAGTTTGGCTGAGCCTGGTACTGCGAAGAAATGCTTAACGGCAGTCCCATAGGATCAGTGAAATGCAGTCGGAGTTAAGGTTTAGTACGTAGGTGTACTGTTACGCAAGTTCAGCATGGTATGATCATCCATACTGGGCGTGGTCCCGAAAGAGGTGTACCCTTAGCGTGCAGTATGAATCGTGCATGCCGTCCAAGACTGACGGTATCTAAGAAAGATTCCCCCTTCGAAACAAACCAAAGAAAAAAAAACCCTTGAAGAGCTGCAGCTAGCCACTGGCCAGCTCAAGGCCCGGACTAGACCAGCAGAAATCCGCAAAATAATCGCTGCAGAGCGCGCGGCACTACTACTGAACATGTAGAGCGCGTGTCTAGAAACCGGAATATTTCCTGAATCATGGAAAAAGCAACGACAACTAAAGGAGCTAGAAAATGCGTCATTGAAAGCGTAGATGGCACAAATATAAAATAATAGTGTTACTGGCGACTCTAGATGTCCGAAACACCTTCAACAGCGCTAGATGGGTGGACATGATCGACGCTTTCGAAAAAAGCTTCAAGATACCCGACTACCTCAGGGCTGTGGTGCGAAACCACCTTAGCAACAGAAAACTGCTGTATGAAACTAGAGAAGGGTCACGACAGATAGCGGTTACGTCAGGAGCAGCACAAGGATCCATTCTAGGCCCAGACTTACGGAACATTAGATACTATTGAAACTAGAAATGCCAGACGAATCATATTTAATTGGCTACGCGGACGACATTGCGGCAGTAATCATAGCAAGGGATACAGAAAAAGCGCGAAGAAAGCTAAATCAGGTCATGATACGGACCCAGGAATGGCTCGACTCACACAACCTCTGGCTCGCTACGGAGAAAACAGAGCTACTACTGTTAACAATCAAGCACATACCTCTCGAAATAGGCGTGCACTCAACTACGGATATCGTTAGGATACAGAAAGCAGTAAACTACCTAGGCGTAAGACTAACTTTCTGGGTACAAATCCACCTCTCAACTGAGCCGATTAATGGCCAACATAGGACGCCCCAGCCAAGTAAAGAGAAAGCTCCTAACGGCGACGACAATCAGTGTCTTATTATACGGAGCCGAAATCAGGGTAGACTCGCTTAAAACGAAAAACCGGCGTAATGTAGTGGCCAGAGTGCACCGCACCCCAGCCATCAGAGTTGCATCAACCTACCGGACAGTATTAGGCGATGCAATATTAGTTATAAGCGGTAATGTCTCATTTGACCTTCTAGCATATGAAAGGAAAAAGCTGTGGGAGCTAAAGAAAGCCGATAATAACAAGAGCACAATACAACAAATAAGGAAAGATACAATAACAACATGGCAGCAAAGATGGGGAATGAAAGTCGCGAGAGATGGACGGCCAGGCTAATAAAAGATCTAGACTTGTGGACAAACCGTAAATTCGGAAGAGTCGAGTTTTACACAACCCAGTTATTATCCGGTCACGGATACTTCAAAAAGTACCTCCACAGAATAAAAAAAGTTGAAGAGCCGACATGCCTATATAACGACGCGACATTCTTTGAATGTGTGCGTTGGCAACGAGAACGCACCGCCGTAGAAAACCTGGTTGGCCCAATAAACGCGAACAATTTAGTCAGCGTCATGTTGGAGAGTGAAGCAAACTGGGAGACTATCGAGAAATTCGCAGCAATCTTGCTTCGCAGCAAAAAGCGGGACCTAAACGCAGTTGTGCAGATGTAAATCTCTCTATGAGAAAAATGGAACGATTCCCTGAAGTAATGCAAATGCGGTGTCAGCGTGGGCGACGGTTCCTTAGAAGGAGGGTTTTTAGTGACCTGCAAGTGGCACATACCGCTGCTGTGACGATGGCACCAATGATGCGGAAAGCATTTTCCACCCCTCACCCAAAAAAAAAAAAAAACAAAAAATGTCGGATCTTTCTGGCGTTGACTTTTGCGGGCCGCAAAACTGATCATCTTCTTGGAAGAGCTCCTTACTAAACATACATTCGTGTGCTTCGCATGCAGAATTAGTATCCGACCTCTCCACTAACAATTTTGTACTTTGCTTAAAACCTTTTGTAGGAAAAAAACACTGGTTTTGAGTTTTGTTTGATTCCTCGTGCTCCACATTTTGAGGGTTTATGTGAGGCGGTAGTAAAATCAATGAAATCCATTTCACTCAAAAACATGTCAAATGGACACCTGACATATGAAGAACTTCAGACTGTCGTAATAGAAGTAGAAGCTATTTTAAACTCTCGTCCGCTGACACCGCTTTCAAATGACCCCAATGATGGCGAAGCGTTAACTCTATAATTGCAACCTCATTACTGTCGATGCCAGATAAAACCATCAATATGAGCACAGTATCTTCGTTAACGCAATGCGGGTGACTTATTTAAAGCAGCGTTTCTAGGACATATGGTCATACGCCTATATGGTTAGTCTACAACAACGCTTCAAGTGGTTGAATCCGGAAGCCAACATCGAAATTGGGCAAATGGTCATCATCCATAAATCCAACTTGCTCCCACAACTTTGTGCACTTGGCAGAATAGTCGCATTGTCCCTGGTTCAGACGGCAAAGTGAGGGTTGTGGACATTAAAACGACAAAAGGGATTATATGGAGAGCAGTCCATAAAATTGTACCATTACTCATTTCGGATTGAAATGCCAGCACTATGTGGGTGTATGTTTGGTCAGAAGAATGTCACTGCACCAAATCGGATGACCGAGTATCGCATGTGAGAGTACCGCATATGCACATCAATTCTTACATCCATGTACATACATATGTTACGGTTTTCTATGATTTGTACATGGTTGAATTTTCTATGTTCTCACTTTTCGCGTGCACTTTGCACAAAACCATACGTATTTCATACCTATGCCCACATAAGCATATACACACAAGCTTACATAGCTAATGAGAAAATTATGCACAAGAAGGTATAAAACTCGGTGTAAAGCATTAAGAGTGTTAAGTGAAAAAGAAAATTAATGTAAACATAAAATTAAATAAAATTAAATTGTTAACTGGACATTAATCTATTATTGTACTCCTACAATGTCGTTACTTGTTTATCGACCAGTATTCTTTCGTTTTCGTACCTCGCTTTTAGAGCTTCTCAAGCCAAATTGAAATTTTCGCTATTTAATGCGAACTGTTTGACTATTACGCTTGACCTTTTGTTTTGTACCGGAGGAGGAGCTCTACTCTCGGATGTGGCGTCATGAGCCGCTTAGAGTTGTGTCCAAAAATTGTTAAGATTTATAATTTTGATTTCTAGCACCGATTCGGAGAAGTCTTGAATCGGCGAAGAATAAAATCTAGTGCGGTATCTTGTTAAGCTGCCACTTTCTGAAATAAATTTAGCAACCTGTTTTGGGCATGTAGCTCCAGTAGGTGAATGGCAAGAAGGTACATATGTTTTGTGCAATTGAGAGCTCGCTGAAGAGATAAAAGCTCTTTTTACATTAGTGTGCACAAATAGAGGAGAGCGCAAAAGCGAAATTGTTAATGTGCAGATATTTTACTTATGCACTTTTGTAGAAACATGTGCTACAAACATACAATTAGTAATGTTATTTAAGCTATTATGCTCTTTCTAAATATTTTTTGGTGTGTCCATAAGTATCGGGTGATTTTTTAAGAGCTTGATAACTTTTTTTTAAAAAAAAACGCATAAAATTTGCAAAATCTCATCGGTTCTTTATTTGAAACGTTAGATTGGTTCATGACATTTACTTTTTGAAGATAATTTCATTTAAATGTTGACCGCGGCTGCGTCTTAGGTGGTCCATTCGGAAAGTCCAATTTTGGGCAACTTTTTCGAGCATTTCGGCCGGAATAGCCCGAATTTCTTCGGAAATGTTGTCTTCCAAAGCTGGAATAGTTGCTGGCTTATTTCTGTAGACTTTAGACTTGACGTAGCCCCACAAAAAATAGTCTAAAGGCGTTAAATCGCATGATCTTGGTGGCCAACTTACGGGTCCATTTCTTGAGATGAATTGTTCTCCGAAGTTTTCCCTCAAAATGGCCATAGAATCGCGAGCTGTGTGGCATGTAGCGCCATCTTGTTGAAACCACATGTCAACCAAGTTCAGTTCTTCCATTTTTGGCAACAAAAAGTTTGTTAGCATCGAACGATAGCGATCGCCATTCACCGTAACGTTGCGTCCAACAGCATCTTTGAAAAATACGGTCCAATGATTCCACCAGCGTACAAACCACACCAAACAGTGCATTTTCGGGATGCATGGGCAGTTCTTGAACGGCTTCTGGTTGCTCTTCACCCCAAATGCGGCAATTTTGCTTATTTACGTAGCCATTCAACCAGAAATGAGCCTCATCGCTGAACAAAATTTGTCGATAAAAAAGCGGATTTTCTGCCAACTTTTCTAGGGCCCATTCACAGAAAATTCGACGTTGTGGCAGATCGTTCGGCTTCAGTTCTTGCACGAGCTGTATTTTATACGGTTTTACACCAAGATCTTTGCGTAAAATCTTCCATGTGGTCGAATAACACAAACCCAATTGCTGCGAACGGCGACGAATCGACATTTCACGGTCTTCAGCCACACTCTCAGAAACAGACGCAATATTCTCTTCTGTACGCACTGTACGCATTCGTGTGGTTGGTTTAATGTCCAATAAAGTAAACTGAGTGCGAAACTTGGTCACAATCGCATTAATTGTTTGCTCACTTGGTCGATTATGTAGACCATAAATCGGACGTAAAGCGCGAAACACATTTCGAACCGAACACTGATTTTGGTAATAAAATTCAATGATTTGCAAGCGTTGCTCGTTAGTAAGTCTATTCATGATGAAATGTCAAAGCATACTGAGCATCTTTCTCTTTGACACCATGTCTGAAATCCCACGTGATCTGTCAAATACTAATGCATGAAAATCCTAACCTCAAAAAAATCACCCGATATAACAAATAATATGTTTGCATTAAGTATGCATATATTTGTATGTATGTATGTATGTTTTTTTTTTTATCACTAGCTTTAGCTGCTTCAATATGCACTCACACTTGCGCGAGGTTAAACTGAAAAAAAAACAAGAAACAACGATAACCGAAGCTAATATACCCTTCACAGGTGAATTTCTTTTAGTAACTATGTGTTCAGTTTGTATGGAAGCTACATATGTTATATAGTAATTCGAATAACCAGTGTATTTAAGAAGATTACAATTTATGTATTATTATATTTTATTTAAACTAGTAATAATGTATTGCATAATGTCCAATGTGTTGAATCGCTGTAGGTCGACACGGACGGAACGTTGTCGATCGGAGCAAAAGAAAGTTGGCGCGGCGGTATGTGGAATCGAATGTATAAAATACGAATGTGTTCGCTATGCTGTTGTTTATCCCTTTTGTTGGTTTTTTTGGTGTAGAGGCGAGTTGGGTTGATTAGATGTGGTGATTACAGTGGCTTATATTAGGGTGTGCCTTTCTTAAGTCGCGACTTTAGAAGTTTCTTTTAAAAAAGTTCTCGAAAATCGCCTAATTTTTCATGGGTTACACTGATATAGTCCCTTAAATCAGTGGTAGGCACAATTGTGCTAGCAAACTTCACACTTTCGATAGAGCGTGAGCTATCGTTAAGCATTGTAAAGGCTGCTATGAAACAAGAACAAGAACACATATGGATGTGCAGCTAAAGGAAATGTGCCCTGCACGAAATTTTTTGTCATTATGAATGTTTTATGGTAATATGAATTACATTTTGTTTCACGATACTTAAAGACAATAAAATGAAAGTTTTTAGGATATATTTATCTAATTTTAACGTACAATATATAAAATAAATTAGGAAACAAAAAAGTACTTGTTTGAATAAAGAATGAAAAATATTCACAAAATTTAAGATAACAGAGTTCTCACTAGGTATCTTTAGTTCTTTCCTCACCTACACTATCACAGTTCATCTCATGCCCACCACTGACCTAAAACTAATCGAGATAAATATAGAGATACATATAGTATATATACAAAACTAGTATATACTCTACGAATGTAAGAACCAAGATCTATATATGTATATTATAAGGTTACTTTCTAAATAGAGTTTCAATACTGCTATGCTGTATAATAGGTCCTGAAAGTAGAGTCTTGAAATCTATTAAAAAACTTTCGAGCTCATCATCCAAATATTTCCAGAAATGCTCATTCAGATTTAAGTCAGAGACTTAAGCAGGCCATGGTTGAATCTCTATTGATTTTTGATCGAAATATTCTTTCCCAGCCAGACTTGTGTGTTTGTTTTGGTATGGTTGGGTTATACTTATGTTTTGTTGGTTTGTAATCGGTTTTGGAACATGGCATCTAAGAGAAAATACGACAACAATTATATAAAATTTGGATCTACTTCGATAGAAATTAACGTAGAAATAAAACCTCGAAATTGAAACGTCACTAGAAATTTGTTTAACGGTCCGCTAAGATTTTTCGAAGGAAAATTAGAAAATCTAAGCTTAGAAAAACTCGGCTCTAATGATTGAGAATGAGATTAGCAACATCGAAAAAGGCGTTGGTAACGTCTTTGACTTTTCTAAATTAATAGCACAATGTAAAAAACCTCATACAATCGAAGAAACTGTTGTGAAACTGTGTATGATCAAAGAAGCCAAAGCAGTTTGTCGCCAAAAAAAGTACAAGGTGAAGCTCAATTGGATATTCCAAGCGTAGCCAGGTCCTTCTCCACTTGGTCCTTCCAACGGAGTGGAGGTCATCCTCTTCCTCTACTTCCCCCGGCGAGTACTGCGTCGAATACTTTTAGAGTTGGAGTGTTTTCGTCCATTCGGACAACATGACCTAGCCAGCGTAGCCGCTGTCTTTTAATTCGCTGAACTATGTCAATGCCGTCGTATATCTCGTACAGCTCATCGTTCCATCGAATGCGATATTCGCCGTGGCCAACGCGCAAAGGACCATAAATCTTTCGCAGAACTTTTCCCTCGAAAACTCGCAACGTCGACTCATCAGTTGTTGTCATCGTCCAGGCCTTTGCACCATATAGCAGGCGGGAATTATGAGTGACTTATAGAGTCTGGTTTTTGTTCGTCGAGAGAGGACTTTGCTTCTCAATTGCCTACTCAGTCCGAAGTAGCACATGTTGGCAATAGTTTTCCTGCGTTGGATTTCCAGGCCGACATTGTTGGTGGTGTTTACGCTGGTTCCCTAATATACGAAACTATCTACAACTTCAAAGTTATGACTGTCAACAGTGACGTGGGAGCCAAGTCGCGAGTGGAGGATGGGGTCATGTGTAGAAGTTCACGCAAGTGAGGAAAGTTCTCTGATCGCCATTCACTTGGGAGTGGCCAGAAACGATTCTTTTACATATGGCTCAAGCAGCTCACGACTTCCGGTCGTTGCCCACGTATCCTCTGGGTAGCCTAAGAACATCTGTTTGAAGGTGAGCTAAAGTGAGAAGGCGAAACATCCCCAATAGGGTTGTGCGCTGGGTTTGGGACCCGCCACGTAAAAAAAACACCCCAATGAAAAGACGCAACAAGACTCGGATGAGTGACCCCCTTATCATAATATATATTTTTACATAAATAAGCAAATAAATAAACTATTGCGGAAAATTTATTTTACATGTTCAAAGTCCAAATTGGCACATTTTCGGCAATACCCCTTGCTCTTTGGTAAGAAAAAGCAAGCAGGATTTCGAACTTATGTACAAAGTGCATTGATCTCTTATACGAGCACTCATTTGCAAGTACATACAATCGGATTCGTCTAAAGGTATACCCTATAAGACATACAAACACTATACAAATTATTATTAAAATAAGTTTTGCAATTTGAATAATTAATTAAATAATAAATAAATTTTTTACTATTTTCTAGATTAATAAACAGAATACAAGATATTTGATTAAATCCGAAAACAAAAAAAAAAAAAACAAACAAAAAAAGCGGAACACGTTATTTGATTTAATTCGAGAAAACAAATTATAAATTCTATTATTAATAAAAGATTTCGCGGATTTGTTCAAAGTCAATCCAGTAGCGTAGCTACAACTTCGGGCGCCCGGGGCCAAGGATGTTCTGCCGGCCCCCTTTATCTACCTAGCTACAAGTTTCATGAGGTGGTTCGAACAAAAGTGAATTTTTACAAAAGTCCTTCGATATTAAGTATATAAAATTTAGGAACTAGAAGCCACGCTAATTCTGAAGTTCCACAATTCTCATAATACGGTTTTTGAGGAAATTGATAGTAAATTTAAAAGAAATCTTATTAAAAGCCATAGAAAAAACCCATTTTCTCCCTATACCTTGTACACTTTTGATACAATTTGCAGGAATTTTTGCCCGAATTGGAGTTTTTAAATACCATTTTTCCGCCCCCAAGTCGTTGCGCCCGGAGCGACGGCCCACTTCGCCCTCCCCTAGCTACGCCACTGAGTCAATCAGTTTACACTGATAGAAATTATTTCATAAAATCGAACTTTTCTGAATGAACGCAGATTCTAAAGAAGCTAAGTGTTCTCAACTACTAAAAGTGCCAAAAATTCTTTCCGACGGAAAAAGTCCATGTACACCTGCAGAAGCTACACGCTCAAAGCAAGGTGTTACAAAACAAAAAGGGGAAAGACATTATATACAGTAAATTTATTGCTGAGGCTGACAGTTTAATAAGATATTGCACTCGATTTTCATCTTCGCCGATTCAAGATAATTCTGAATCGGCATTAGAAATCAAAAAGAAAATCTGGACAATTTTTGGATACATCTCCAAGCTTCGTATGACGCAATAGTAGAATCTGATGACTCAGATCTACCAGAAAGTTTTAAATCCTCAGCTTGCGCCAAATATGAAAATTGCTTAGACCAATTTCAAGAAACGAAAGCAATGATTACTGATCAATTGAAACTTATTAAAGCAATTGCACCTACTCCACTTCCGCGAGTAGAGATGCCACAAGTACAAAGTCAAGAGGCAAGTTCAGGCATCCACCTCAAGGTGCCCGCATGTGATACAGAAACTTTTAATGGGGGTTATGCAAAATGGCCGTGCTTCCGGGACATGTTCACAGCCGTTTACATAAACCACCCAAAATTATCTAATGCACAAAAATTGTATAACCTCCGATACAAAACGAAAGGTCAAGCTGCCGTTATAGTAAAACAGTTGGCATTAAATGACGACAATTTTAATAGCTTTAAAATCAAGATACGAGAATGAACGAATATTGGTCGATAAGCAGATAACAATTTTAATGAACCTGCCAAAAATTCAAAAGGAAACCCGTGATTTTATTGACACAAAACAATCCCACAGACAAATGGGACCCTATACTGGTAAATATATGCACAGCAGCAAAGTTGTTCTTATTGTGGGATCAATCGCTCTCTTCACGGAAAAAGTGCGCAACGTGGCAACAAATGAGAGATTTTCTCACTACCCAGTACGAAATCGTAGAAAGGGTAGTCGAAAAAATAAATACAAGTAAACCAAAAAGTTTCAGCAAGACTTTAATAGAAGCTTCGCCAAGCCCCAAGCCAACAACAATTTGAATAGAAGCTTCTTCAAAACGCAATCGTTCTCATCTGAACAGAATAGGTATCATGCCAACTATGTATAGGAGGGAATACGCTCAAATCTTGCGAGAGATCCAAAAAAATTCAATATTATCGACCGCAACAATTTCGTGAAAACAAAAAGACTTTGTACAAACTGTCTGTCACAAGCGCATACACTCAAAGAGTGCGAAAGCAAATTTAACTGCTTCTATTGTCATAAACGACACCATTCGATGCTTCATATAAATAATTTTTCTAGCTTACCTCCAAACAGCGCAAATATGAGAAGAGCCACGGATTTAGTTGCAATAACAAATCCCGAAGTGCCAAATCTACAAAATTGCCATGAAGCACCATGCTGCTCAAAGGCATTAAAAACTCAAACGCTACACAGCGAAAATCAAAGTAGGGTACTACTACTCACAGCAGTCGTCTCCATCAAGCATCGAGGAGAACTGTTTAAGCTCAGGGCCCTAATAGACCAAGGATCACAACGATCTTTCATAGCGGCAAGGGCACAAAAAAGGCTAAATCTGCCAACAAAACAAGCCAACTTTAAAATTACGGGAATGGACGGAAGAGTAATTCAAAACTCTAATAAAATCTGCCCCATTACCCTATTTTCCCCCAAGCGGATATAAGAATACAAGCAGAAGCTATAGTCTTACCGCAACTAACAAATATGCTTCCAAGCTATCATATAAATAGCAAGCATTTGAAAAAGGTTTCACACCTTAAGTTAGCAGATCATAACTGCGACATCGACGCACACCCCCCCAACACCTCCGAAAGACGAATTCCGTGAAGGTCGTCCAAAAACAGCCGTTGTGCCAGAAAACATCGATGCCCTACGTCAACTGATAATGCAAGACCGTCATGTAACATACCTTCAGATAGAGGCATGCCTATGCATTTCTCCCACCAGCATACATTCGATATTGCATGAACACCTGGCCGTAAAAAAGGTTTCTTCTCGTTGGATCCCGCACAATTTAACAATCGCTCAAAAAAAGGAAAAAATACGATCGCGGTGCTTCAAAGGTCGTTAATAAGATCGTCACAGGTGACGAATCATGGATCTATGCGTATGAGCCCGAAACAAAACAGCAATCGACAAAAAAAAAATAAAAAATAAAAATAAAAAAACATTTTCGTTGATAAATATGCCTATTTACATTATTAGGCCAGAAATATATATATATATATATATACATATAGCAACCTACGTAGTAAAGCCAGATACAAAAACAACTAAAGTAAGAGTTGTTTTCAACGCTTCAAGATCCACTAGCTCGGGAAATTCCCTACATTATATCCTTACGGGACCCACGCTCCAACCTGATTTAATGCTGCTTATTCTAAACTGGCGTAAATTCAAATACGTATACAACGGGGACGTCGAAAAAATATATAGACAAATAGTCGTACATAAAGACGATCAAGATTTTCAGCGAACTAATAGTCCACTACGCGACTTCAAGCTAAAAACAGTTAACTGTGCCCCATACTTAGCCATTCGAGCACCCCATGAATTGGCTGAAAACAACAAGTCAGAATTTCCTCTGGCAACCCAGGTGTTAAAAACACAAACGTATGTAGACGCTATTCTGTCTGGAAGTCACAGTCTTCCACAAGCATACGAATCATTACCACAGGTAATCCAAGCCCTCAAATCCGCAGGGTTTCCATTCAAAAAGATTACGGCAAATCGCCCAAAATTTATTAAAAAACATCCAAAAGAAAATTTGTTGGACACTAATTTCCTTATATTCGAAAAGGAAAGTACAACAAAAACTCTGGCCAATGGAAAGCGATATCGGACCAGTTTTCATACACGACTGAGTCCAAATCCGCATTATCCGCCATTACAAAATGCCAAATTCTCTTCTTTGTGGCAAAACTTTTTGACCCCGCAGGATGGCTATCGCGACTTATGATACAAGCCAAAATCCTGATACAAGAATTATGGCTAGATGGTATGGAAGGTACCACACAAATACCAATCCCACGATGGGTAAAGTATATCCCAGAGCACAAAGTCGAACTACACGGCTTCTGTGACGCCTCTGAAAAGGCATATTGCGCCACTATATATGTTCGCACATAAAGCGACAAGGCGACCACAAGCCATTTACTAGTTGCAAAAGCAAAAGTGGCTCCTCTAAAAACAATACGTCTACCACGACTAGAACTATGTGGTGCACTACTTCTTGCCAAACTAGCATCCATAGTGCAAACGCATCTGAATATGGCAAAATATAAATTATATCTCTGGTCCGATTCCGAGATTGTATTAGCCTGGTTGGAAAAACCACCACATGCATGGAAGACGTATATTTCCAATCGAACGTCTCAAATTTTTGACCTAGTGGGATCAGCCACTTGGCGACACGTAGCCAGTGCGGACAATCCTGCTGATCTAGGTACAAAAGGGTGCAAACCTCTGCACCTTGCCACCACCACTCTATGGTGGAATGGCCCCCGATGGTTAACACAATCTCCCGATTATTGGCCACAATCGCTCATGCGCAACATTATTGTCACAGAAAGTCGAAAGATCGACTCCTTTCACACAACATTGGATGATACTGACATCCTTGAGAGATTTTCATTTTACCTCGAGCCCTCAGGGTAATCGCTTACATGCTCAAATTCATAGAGCGACTCAAACTTAGAAATAAGGGAATACGCACAGTGTACCCCCAATGCGATCCATAAAGCAAAGGTCGCTCTTATCGCATCAACTCAAGCGCGCTACTTCAGCCGAGAGATATCAGTACTATGAGAATCGAAGCCAAAGGATAAAAAGAGCTCACTCCTAGTACTAAATCTATTCATAGATACGAAGGGTCTACTTTGTGCAAATGATCGGCTTGTCAATTCAAGCCTAAAGTATAACGAACGTCATTCCATTGTTATACCAGAGAGATCGCAACTTGCCACACTATATCTCAATTATTTCCACGTACTATTTCAGAACGCAGAACATCGCATTCAGTTTTATATCACAAGACTCAAGCCAAAGAAATATATTTTTTCGTGCAAGATCTGCACTATGCATTAGCAAAAGATTCGAACGCAGATTATGGCAGCACTTCCACCAGAACGCTGCAACTTTGCTCTGCCCTTCACTATCACAGGTGTCGATTTTGCCTTTTCAAATAAAAGCGTCCATGTTAAGGTCTCGCACACTAATGAAAGGCTACGTGGCTGTCTTTGTCTGTTTTACGACAAAAGCAGTACACCTCGAGCTATGTACTAATCTGACAAAAGATGATTTTCTTGCGGCATTTGCTCGCATCGTCGGACGACGTGGTTTGCCATCAAAACTCATGAGCGACAATGGCAAGACAGTTATAGGCGCTCAAAGAGCCACTGAAAAACCGCTTGTGGACTTTATCAGACAATTTTCACCTGAGATTGTACAAAAGTACGCTCTCCAAGGCGTTAACTGGCAGTTCAAAGGGAAAAAGTGCATACAAATATACAAGTACAGAAAAACAATAAAAAAGTCATTACTGTGCGCTGGTGCAAACCCTACAGCGAAGTTTAGTGCAAAAAAAAACAAAAAAAAAAAATATATATACATACATACATACATACATATAGAAATCATTTGTTTAACATAGGTATAATTAACAGTGCGGTGCCAAAAATTAGCAGTTATAACAAACAAAAGAAATCGGGCGCGGTAAATGAATAAAATAAATATATATATAGTATATAACAATCAGAAAAAAACGGGTGCGCATCAAAAAGCCATACATGTGCTTAATTACATATTAATACATAAATCAGGCGCGGAATAAAAATAAAAGAACAACAACCAGCCAGCAAGCGCAAGGGACCCACCGAACCATTCCAGGGCAGGATTACAGGGACACAAACTTACCGACCCACACATTGGCTAACTCTAATCCGTAAATTCCCATGACGGATATCAAAGTGAGTCGTATCGATTCCTTTTAGTATTTCATTTTTCATTTCCCAATTTCTGCATATACATACATATGTATATTATTACGATGAAAACTTTGCGAAAAATTCATTTAACTTGCATAGAATAACTCATCAAGTTATTATCTCTTCATTTTGCTGATTTTGCAAGAAATATACCGGTTGCCAAACAGTTATAAGTAACTTTTGGTAAAAACGGAAATACCACAAAGAACACAGTTTGGTATAACCTACTAGTTATATTAGGGTGTGCCATTTTGAGGCAACTTTTTTTTCAATTGAAAAACAGGCTCAAAACTTTCGAAATGTGTAAAAAAAAAGTCACTCAAAAGATGAGCTCTTAATATTAATATTAATAATCTTTTAAATTTTCTTTTTTCCATATAAATTACATGGAAAAAAAATCATTTTTTTTTGTGGTGGTTATTGTACGGAGGTTGTTATATGTGCACGCGATGGTTGCCAGTAGGGATGGTAAACTCGATTCCGATTCTTCTCGAAAATCGAGTTTTCTCGTAAAATAATCGATTAATC
This sequence comes from Bactrocera tryoni, assembly GCF_016617805.1. Lineage (NCBI taxonomy): Eukaryota > Metazoa > Arthropoda > Insecta > Diptera > Tephritidae > Bactrocera > Bactrocera tryoni. The sequence goes on from NW_024395977.1 coordinate 24,428,020, forward strand.
ACGGCAACAGCAATGTCAACCGCAGCTCGTAATGGCAAACGAGCATCTGTAATAACACCGTCACCGCCAGCTGAGCCGCATCGCATACGATGCCCCCTTTGTCGCCGCCTCCACCGACTGCAACACTGTTGACTCTTCAAGGGTATGTCACCAGGTATGGCCACCTGCCACTCGCAGACCACAGCAAACCAGCCGTGCGGCACGACGGCGAAGACCGGCCCCACCTCCTGAGTCCCGTCTATGGCGTGAGCGAAACGCAGCACCCACCTGGCGTAATTGGCAAGGTTGGAACAACTCCAGCGATTGCTATGCTGAACCTTCGCCTAAGGTGGCCGGGATGGCTAAATGAGTTAAGCTTTCCGCCCTCATACACCACTATACCACACAACACACCATTCACAAAGCAACACTGGCACACTCACCACTCTTGGAGACAACACTCATCGACTGGAAGCAGCAGTCTACACCCACAAACACATCAATACACGCCGTACATCAACCCACCATAACTCTCCACAGCCCAAAGAGCAAAAACCCTCGTCTTGGAAGAGGACGGCCCCTTTTCGATCACGTTTTACGACCAATTCACATCGGCGGACGTTTTTGCTATTTTTCGGCGCGCAACAGCTTTTCTTGTTCTACCTTGCCTTTTTCATCTTAACCAACAAAAGTTCCAGTGGGATCCGAGCAAGGAGTTACTTCCACAATTTTGCAAGGAATAACTCATTTAGTTATTCCCCCTTTTCTTAATAATTTGTACTGGTATCCGACCAAGAAAGTTAATCTCGTTTCCAGTGAAGTTTTTATTTCATTTCTACTGGTATCCGACCGGGGAGATAGTTAGTAAACCCAAGTTGTGCACAAAAAATAAAAACCGTTTCGCCAAAAAAACCAAAAAAAAAAAGTTTCTTTCGGAGTGATGCAGCAAGTAAGTGGTGGTGTTAACTAATAATAAATATAGTTACTTACATTTTAAATTTAAAATACATATGTGTTTGCATATGCAGCTCTAACAAAGGAAAACACCTTTTTTCCACCTTTGCTCAAAAATATACATAAGTACAGGTATACACAAACACACGATGTACAATCTGCCAAGTACATTATAAAACACCCTACATTGCGTTTTATTAAATTATGAAAAAATTTAAATTACCAATAGTTACATTCCGTACACAAGTAAAAGCGGTTGAATATATCTCGAACGTTCGACGAGTCACTCGCGGACGATGCGTCGATCGTTGAGAATATGAAATAAAAAAAAAAGGAAATATATATGAGTAAAAGAAAACACCAAGGTTTGTGTTTAATATAATATGTGGATACACAACCAAATTTGGTTCTTTATTGAATTTTTAATGCTTACGAATTACCTCGCTTGTGTAGTGGTGATGCTGGTTATGGTGGCCGGTGGATGATGTCCTTGTTCGCTCCGATCGCTAAGTAAAAGTGAAAGTGCGCGACTCGCAGGCTCGCTTGCTACGCGGGAGTTTTCAACGAAACCATTGCCAGTTGAGTGAAAGTTATTAACCGTTGAGTGAAAACTATTAACGGCTAACTGGCAATGGTTTGTTATATACTCACTAGGGGTGGTAAAAAGAAATTAGGCGCTGGCCTAAACATACCGGCCCCCTTGCGGTGAGCAACAAAAAAAATTACGTGTCCATCGACCACCATAACGATGTACAAATTTATAACACAATCTTAGTAGATAAATAGAATGTAGAAAATATATTATAAATTCATTTATTTATTATTATAATTATATATTTTTTTTTTAAATAAGAATCCAAAAAAACAAAACGATAGCCATAACTTAGTACCGGGCCGTACCCGAAAGCACCCAGCCGAAAATGGAGCCCTGAGCGAGAAGCTGCCCAAACGTTTGTGGCATGACCTGTTGGGTCATGATGCGGGAGTATACATCCGCGCCGAGCACCAAGCGTATCGGCGACGACTTGTAGAAGTTTGGATCCGCCAGTTTGATGTGGGTGTATGGGGCTGCTAGGTCGGAGTCCAGCGTGGTGGTCGGGCTGATACGCATATAGTTGTGCATTACCCTTACATGCGTCGATATGCGGGTATTCGTCCCATGTCTGCCTCGCAGTACTAAAAGGCAGCCGCGTTGACCACCGATATCAGTCTGCACTAGTTGCAGTTCCCTTAAAAGGTCGCGTGCAATTAGCGACGTAGGGGCGCATGCGTCTATGAGAGCCCGGACTAAATGTAGGCGTCCTCTTGCCTCGATCTTTACCACCGCCGTCGGTAAAATGGCTGTCGTTGGCAGCAAAGAAGGAGCCGTTAGCCCGGCTCTAAAGGAGCTAGCCCGGTGAAGCTGGAGAGACCTGGTCTCCAGTCTGGCCGGGTTGTGCGCTTGGCGACGGTGCAGACGGCGTTTGAGCGAACGACGTTCGTGTCGCAGAAGGGGGCGGAAAGTCCGGGTTTCCGTTTCCCCTCGCTGTGATGGGCGGAAAGGCCGTGTTTCCGCTCCGGTTTCAAATCGTTCTCCCTCCTCCGGTTCTGGCCTAGTCTCCGTTCCAGGGTCTGACGCATAGATGGAGAGAGCATCATCGGAACTCATTTGTTCGCTCCATGAAGTGTTTTGAGGGACTGCGGGCGGCGACGGGTATTCTCCCCGATGTGCAGCATTGTGTGGTGCTTCTCGTGGCAGCGCCGGCACCGTGCGTCGCTGGAGCAATTCGCTGTCCTGTGGTTGACCGCAAGGCAGTTGACACAGTATTTGCCTATGAGTGCCTCCCGTAGGCGCTCTTCCGGTGTCTTGGCCCGGAAGGACGAGCAGAGCCGCAATGGATGCTTTCCCTTGCACAGCGTGCAAGAAAGTGGGTAGCGGTTTGGGTGTAAGGCCGCAGTCTTTTTTAAGGCATTGTAGCGAGTCATCTTCCTGAAATTAGTCTGTTGAAGATTTTTTTTTTGTTTGTTTGCCTGTCATTTAAGACTGATTGGGTGGCGAGAATAAGTGCATAAATTAATTTATCGTGTGAACGCTATTATAAATTGCATAGTGTGGAGGTGGCCTTATGTGGTGTGAAATGCATTACACTAGCATAGTGTGGAGGTGGCCTTATGTGGTGTGAAATGCATTGCATTACCATAGAGTTGCAAATAATAATAATTAAATAAAAAAAAACATTTTGCCTTTAGCATCAAATTTATGTTATCGTTATTGTTTCATTTGCTAGCAAAACATATTTTTCAAATATGGTATTTGCAATAAAAATTGAATTTAAAATTCATAAGCATGAGTTATGCCTCATAGTTTGAAAAACGGTTTTAGATTCACTGTTGTAAAATTTTAAGGCAGTGCATTAAAAACTGACGGATGGCATCACCGTATGTCATGAATGACATTTCATATTGTGGTTATGTGCGCAACAGGAGCACATGTGCGAATTTTGGCAGCAGAAAGGGTAAGTATGTGAACATTATTAAATTTGCATATTTATTAAAATATTTTCTTTTTCTTTCAGAAGTTTTGGGAAAGCCGTCATGTATTTATGTAAGCATCCACAGGAGACAAAGCCAAATCGCGAACGTGCTGGCCGTCTATTATCAGAATGGGCACGACCAATTTTCAATTTGAGTTGCAATGTTAAAGGAAGTACGACAAGAGCGCGATTTAGCACAAATGCCACGTCAGCAGAAATCGCCAGAACCGCAGCCAACAACATCCTCGAACACGAAGAAGGGTTTAAACTCTGCCTTTGCAAATTCTGAAGAACAGCCACTACGTCCAGGCGATCCTGGTTGCGTGGACCGTGCACGTGTACCCCTAATGTCAAATAAGGGCTACGTCGTATGACCGAAATCAACTGTCGAAGGAGAAATTTTCTCGTCTACGAAGCGTAAACCAAATCGTTTCGAAAATAATATAAAAAAGTTTTTGGACGCTAAACGAAGGAAATGCTGAAGGTAAGCCCTTTCGTAATACAATGAAATGTATCTGTGTAATGTTGCTAAGTTGTAATGTAACTCGTCGTATGTAATACTTAAGGTCACTAACTAATGTACTCTATTATTAACGTAAATAAATTTCCATGTTTAATGTAAGTTATTCTATTCTACCATAAAATGAAAAATGTATTCCGATTTGTTCTGTGTTGTTTGACATGCATAATAAAAATGTTATTGTAATACTACAAGTAACACATACGCTGCGTAGAACTATGTACTTCCATTATTGAGAAAAAATCTGAAATTTTCTTCAAAAATCGCGGATATTTAAGCATATACTTATTTGAAAGTAAATTGCGATATAAAGTAGATGTATTTCTCAATGCTGAAATTCTCGTTACATGGTAGTTAAGAGACTATATTTAATTACAATATAGTAATTACAAAACGGAAAAAAAGTAACGAAACGAAAAACCAAAATTAAGTTATTTAAAGTAAAATAGAGTCGTATGAATCGTTCATTCTATCAATTAAAAGATTTAGCAATAATATTATTAAAATAAAAAAAAATACGTGCAAGGGAATGCAGACGATATATTTCAAAATTACAATTAAAGGCAATAAAAAAAGTAGTAGAACTTTAAAATTTTTTCCTCAAAATAAAATCTGTTTATTTTAATAAATACATGCACAATTAATTAGAATAACGTAAATTTGCTTTAAAAAATGCCAACTTCGACTAGTGGTCTAGGGTTTTTTTTCTTTTCTCTTTTCGAAGATTTTCTGTCAGGTGGAATTTGCAATATTTATATGGTAGTAAGTGTATCGGAAAGCTAGGCTTTCGATGTGGCTAGGGAACGGTTGTGTTGAGTAGGGTGTGCATCCTCGTTTTCCTCCTCGTAGGGTGGTAGTAAGACCAATTTGGCAAGCGGTCTTGTAACTTGGCCTTTTTCAGTAATAATGTCAACTACTCGCACTCGGGTATCAGCACCTGGGTGTATATTGACAATCCTACCCAATCTCCACTCGTTCGGTGACAAATTGTCTTCTTTGATGACGACAAGGTCACCTGTCTTTAAATTTGTTTTGGAATGTTTCCACTTAATACGCTTCTGCATTTCATTCAGGTATTCGGTTTTCCACCTTTTGCAGAAGGATTGATGTAAGGCCTTAAGTTTTTGCCATCTATTTACGATAGAGGCACTGCTTTCATTTATATCCGGTTCTGGTGGGGCCATCAGATGTCCGCCGACCAAAAAATGTCCTGGAGTAAGTGGCTCCAAATCAGTAGGTTCGTTTGAGGCTGGGCTTAATGGTCGCGAATTAAGGCAAGACTCAATTCGGCATAAGAGTGTGTTGAACTCTTCAAGAGTATATTTTTGCCCAGACGCAATCTTGCGGAAATGACTCTTAAAGCTTTTCACACCTGCTTCCCAAAGTCCGCCCATATGAGGAGCTGCAGCAGGTATGAAATGCCATGTAAGAGCTTGGTGGCTATACTTTGAGATAGCATTGTTGCGAGCATCGGCTATGAAGGCTTTAAGTTCGGACCTTAGGGATCTTGATGCTCCAACAAAGTTTGTACCATTGTCCGAATAAATATTCTTAGGGCAACCTCTTCTAGAAACGAATCTAGAGAGAGCTGCTAAAAATGACTGTGCTGATAAATCGGTAGTGGCCTCCAGGTGGATGGCCCTTGTTGTAAAGCAGACAAACAGACAGACATACCCTTTGGATACACGGCATCCTCTTCCACGGTAGCTTTTTATTTCGAACGGACCCGCGAAATCTACCCCCGTATTCGTAAAGGCGCGTGAAAATGTAGATCGTTCGGACGGAAGTGCACCCATAAGTTGCGTCTGAGCGCGTTTTTTGAAGATCGTGCACGTCTTGCAGTTATGGATGATGGATCGGATCAAGTTTTTCACCCTTGGAATCCAATACTGTGCCCGCGTTAGCCGTAACATCAGCTGATTTTCTCCATGCAAAGAGACTTGATGGATAAACTGGATTGTTAGACGAGACAATACGCAGTTGTATGGAAGGATGATTGGATGGCGCTCATTGTATGACAAGTCGAGAGACGCACCGAGACGGCCACCAGTTCTCAACACTTCATCTTTATCGAGGAATGGATTAAGAGCGAGGATTTCACTTTTTGCATCGATGGGCTTACCGGATTTCAAACAACCATACTCCTGACCATATTTCTGCTTCTGCGTATTTATTATCAAACGTCTTGTCGTTGCTTTAATTTCTTCGGAAGAAATTAAGCAAGACTTTTGTTGAAAAGAAGCCTTTGTGTTCGGATGAGTTCTTTGAGAGAATCTCATAACGTATGATAACACTCTCAAAGCTCTCGGCAAACTCGAAAAACGGTCAAGGATGTCGTTAGAATCCCCCTGTATTGTTGTACAAGCATGTACACGTACCTGTTTTTCCTCTATTGTCGTCTCGTAGTCATTTTGTCGTAATGGCCATTTGGATTGATCTTCTTGCAGCCAAGAAGGTCCCTGCCACCACAAGGTGTTTTCCACCAAATCCTGTGCCATAAGTCCCCGACTGGCTAAGTCTGCAGGGTTAGATCCTGAATCGACATGATTCCAATTTGCGTTGCCAACCTTTTCTATAATCTTTGTCACTCGATGGGATACAAACGTTGACCATGAACATGGTGGCTTGCGAATCCATGCGAGAACGATGGTCGAATCCGTCCATAGTTTAAGTTTAAGATGAGTCAGCTCCAGGTTGTTGACTACAGATTCAACTGTTTCGGCCAGTAATACGGCGCCGCACAGTTCCAGACGCGGTAAAGAGATAGTTTTGACAGGCGCTACTCTGGTTTTTGCCAATAGTAGGCTGACGAAAACTTCGTTGCTTGTCCTTACGCGCAGGTAGACCGTTGCTGCGTATGCTTTCTCTGATGCATCGCAGAAACCATGAATGGACACATCGTCCGTCGGCGAGAAGTGGACCCATCGTGGAATTTTAATGTTGTTTATGTACCTGTGGTTATCCATGAATGTGTGCCAACGATCCAATGTGGTAGGAGATACAACCTCGTCCCATTGTGTACCTTCCAACCAAATATGTTGCATTATCATTTTGGCTGTGACGATTATCGGTGCTAGCCATCCTAATGGGTCAAACAGTTTGGCGATATCTGAGAGAATAGCTCTCTTTGTATATGATTCTGGGCTGAGTATTGGTTTTGTTTTAAAATAAAAGAAGTCCGTATGTGCATTCCATCTTATCCCAAGAGCCTTGACATCACTTGTGTCTTCGAAGTCTAAAAACTCTTTGTTTAGCAAGTGGTCCTTTGGAAGGCCTTGTAAAATTCTTCCACAGTTGGCTGTCCATTTTCTTAATGGGAAACCTGCCGACTCCAATGCTGTTTTTATCTCATTTCTAGCTTTAATTGCAGCCTCTACAGAGTGTCCACCTGCTAAGACATCATCAACATACATGCACTTCCTGAGTATGTTTGAGGCTACTGGTAGTGAGCTTTCAACGTCGTCAGCTAATTGGAGTAACGTCCTTATTGCCAGATAAGGAGCGCAGTTGATTCCGAACGTTACCGTCTTCAATTCAAAAAGATTTGTTTGTTCGGTCGGATGGTTGCGGAAAACGATTCGCTGGTACTTCGTTTGATCAGCTTTCAATAGGATTTGGCGATACATTTTCTCAATATCGCTATTGAAAACATATTTAAATAAACGCCATCGCAGAATTAATATGGTCAAATCTGCCTGAAGAACTGGACCGGGGAGAAGGATGTCATTCAGCGAAGTGCCGTTTGAAGAGGCTTGCGATGCATTGAACACCACACGCACCTTTGTCGATGTGCTCTCTTCCTTTTTTACGGCGTGGTGAGGCAGGTAATAGTTGTTACTAGAGTCGGCCGTTTGATTGGTATGTATCTTTGCCATATGACCCAGCTCAACATATTCGTTTAACACTCTGTTGTATTCTTTTTGCAGGTTCTCGTCTCTGGACAAACGAGCTTCATTGCGATAAAACTGGGAGTACGCAATCTTTAAGGAACTACCTAGACTAATGTTGACCGGATAGTCTTTCCTGAATGGTAGCGATACAACGTATTTCCCGTCTTCATTTCGCTTCGTTGTCTCTTTATAGAGCTCTTCACAGTACCTGTCCTCCTCGCTTAATTTCTTTTCCTTGGAGATCTCTTCCAATTCCCAGAACGAAGCTAACTGCTTTTCCAGCGATATTTCGTTATAATAAGAGACGCAAGTGTTGGTTGGCTTAATTGTATTAGCACGCCCTGTGACTATCCAACCGAACACTGTCTCTTGCGCAAGAAGTGATCCCAGCACGTTCTTGCGTATGCCATCCAGCATAATCTGGGGATAGACGTCACCACCGAGTATGACGTCCACGGGTTCATTGACGAAGAACCTCTTATCCGCCAACGTGAGATCTGGGAAAGCCTGCCGAGTTAGTGCGCTAATATGGCAAGTCGGCAAGTTTCCCGTTAATTTCGGCAGAACCATCATGTTCGTTGTGATCGATATAAGTGGGTCTATTGGTGACCGCAACTCGACACAACATGATTCCTTCACTTGCGCAGATACGGTGTTGTTGATGCCTGACACCTGGGCATTTATCTTCCGCACTGGCAAGTTGATTCTGCGCTTCAGCCTTTCTGTGATGAAAGAGCACTCTGACCCGGAGTCGATGAGTGCTCTTGCGGCATAAGTAACGCCGCTGTAATTTATGCTTATTTGTGCCGTTCCTAACAAGACACCTTTGTCGCTGTTAGCGAAGCACGACTGTACTTGAGTCGTTGGCTTGCCTTTCGACTTATTGAAGTTGCGTTTCTGCTGCGCTTGCCTGGACGTAGACGGAATCTCGTCCGATGGCGTAGATGAGCCTCTTTGGCTGCTAGGCTGCACTGTCCTCACATGTAGGAGTGTGTGATGCCTCGCGTGGCACGTGCTGCAGTTGAATGCACTGGTGCATTGCGACACTAAATGCCCAAAGCCGAGGCAATTGATGCAGCGATTGTTGCGCTTAGCGAACTTGATCCTGTCCGCTGGTGCCATGTTAAGAAACATGGGGCAAGATCTTAATTTGTGATCTGCGCTTTTGCACATCAGACATGTTGATTTCTCAACGCTTACTTGGAAGGCGCCGAGTCTGTTCTGATGGCTATTGTTGTTGTATTTATTCTGTGTGGGTGCACTGACAGGCTTTACAGAATTGGACGATTTCTTGGCACGTTCTATTGCCTCTAAATCACGGTATCTATCCGTGAGGAAGTTGTCCAATTCCTCCCACTTCGATGTCTTTGTTTTGTTCTTTACAGACTGTTCCCACAGGGCTAATGTTGCTTGTGGCAGTCTCTTGGAACATATGCGGATTATGATTGGGTCCCAGTTCCCAATGTCCACTTTATTGGCTGTCAGGCAGGAGATGCAGCTGTTGATTTCCCGCTGTAGCCATTTTATCGAACTGGAACACTCTTTGTCGATTGACGGTAAGTCGAGCAGTATGTCGACTTGGGTTTCGACGAGAATTCGCTCATTCTCGTACATGTCCGTCAAACCCTTCCATGCCATCGCAAAACCATCGTTGGTAAGAGGGCATTTAGACACAATAACCTTCGCCTCCCCTTGTGTCTTTTTGTTGAGGTGGTACAATTTCTCAACTGGTGAAAGGCGCTTGCTCTTGATGTATACGGCCGTGAACATATCCCGGAATGTTGGCCATGAAAGGTAGTCCCCTTTGAAAACATCCGTATCGCAAGGCGGAAGGGAGTGGTTATTGTCTACCTCAGCAGACTTTTCTGTGTCTTTGGGGGTTGAGAGGATCTCAGACATATCCTTCATTGCCCCCATGCAACGTATGTAGCATTGACCACCTAGCTTGAATTTTTTTTTAATAAGGGCATAGTCCTTTGCAGACATGTCCCCTTTGCTGTTGAGGTCGTCATGGGCAGCTTTCGCTTTGCACCACATCTCTCTCAGCTCGTCTTGTTGCATCACAAGAGCGTTCTTCGAGATGTCCTTTGATGCAGCACTGAATTCAGACTCGTATTCGACAACGTAGTCCACTAGGCGCATGAAAGCTTCCATGTTTTGTCGATATAAGTGACAAGGAAAAATTGAAAATAAAATATAAATTTAAAAGAATGGAGCGATACTCAAGACTGAGCAGGTTGAAAATAATTCCCCACGATTGAGAATTTTTTATTTGCAGCACACCACTGCCAACCAAACGAGAAAATAGAAAAGTTTTTGACTGTTGTAGCCGATATCGCAATATATCTGGCTCGTCAATAATACTTGATTTATTGAATATATGTGAGTTGCAGCACACCACTGCCAACCAAAACGAGAATATATGTGTAATCGTACGTAAGTATGTATATATATGCAACACTTTATATGGCTCGCCACCCAAGATACGCCAACGAAAATCAGTTTGTGAAAAAGAAGTGTTTGAAAGTGAAAAAAAGTGCAGTGTCTCAGTGAAAAAAGAAACAAAAACAGGAATTTAGTGAACAAATTGAGAAAAAAATCAAAAATCAATGCCGTAAGTGATATATGAAAAAATATTACCGCACAAAATCGAAAAATTGAGAAAAATCAAAAATTAGTGCCGTAAGTGATATGTGAAAAAGTCTTACCGCACAAAATCGAAAAATTGAGAAAAAATCAAAATTAGTGCCGTAAGTGATATATGAAAAAAAAAAAAAAAATATATGAGAAAAGTATTACCGCACAAAATCCGGTAAACGTAACCGTGCACTTACGGATTATTTTGTTTTTGCAATTATTTCACTAAAACACTAAAAAACACTAGTCACTTTGTCACTTTTCTTATGTAAAAGATTTATAATTGTCACCAATATTAAAAATGCGATTAAAAAACAACTGTGTTTCTTTTTTTTTTTTTTTAAACGATTTATATCAAGGTGCTATGAACAACCAATCACGTACCTTGGATTTGCCTGAGTTGATGTGAGATTGTGCAACAAGAATCCCGGTGTGCAGTGCCAAAAATCGCTTGGAGAATATGGTTGTTAAAATCCGTTGGTGTGCAACGCCTCGTTTGTGTTTGTGCAACAAGAATCGGTGTTAACTTGCCGTTGGTGTGCAGTGCCAAAAAATCGCTCGCTTGAAAAATATGGTTGTTATAATCCGGCTCGAAGGACCAATGAATATTCTCGAACGCTCGACGAGTCACTCGCGGACGATGCGTCGATGGTTGAGAATATGAAATAAAAAAAAAGGAAATATATATGAGTAAAAGAAAACACCAAGGTTTGTGTTTAATATAATATGTGGATACACAACCAAATTTGGTTCTTTATTGAATTTTTAATGCTTACGAATTACCTCGCTTGTGTAGTGGTGATGCTGGTTATGGTGGCCGGTGGATGATGTCCTTGTTCGCTCCGATCGCTAAGTAAAAGTGAAAGTGCGCGACTCGCAGGCTCGCTTGCTACGCGGGAGTTTTCAACGAAACCATTGCCAGTTGAGTGAAAGTTATTAACCGTTGAGTGAAAACTATTAACGGCTAACTGGCAATGGTTTGTTATATACTCACTAGGGGTGGTAAAAAGAAATTAGGCGCAGCGGTAAAGCGAAGTAAAAATATTTGTACTCGTTTTACATACATGCAAAAAACAATCTAAAAAAAAACAGTTCAACAAAATATACATAACTTGTAAAAACTATTGAAAATACATACTAATACATACCATTTGTACAAACACATATTCTAAGTCCATATTGGCAATTATCCGGCAATACCTCTTGTTCTTTGGCAAACAAAAACAAGCAGGATTATATACAACAAGCGAGTTGATCCATTTAACACATTGGCTGCCAAAGCCTTTTTAGAATTTTGATCGTTCAGTAGCAATGTGATTTAACAATTTTGGTCACCTGAGGCCAACAACTTACTTTTGTTCTTTTTTGTTTCTTAGTGCCTAAAAATAGGTTTTGACTACTCGCGACTTTATTTTGGTCCCTAATTTTGCAGTTATAACGGTTTTTTTTTTTGTGTCGCACATTTTCGTATGACATGGCCTGGGAGAGCATAGAACATGTTGTGGGGCCAGGTCGCACGAAAATGTGCGACGGTATAGATGCCTCGAATATGGCCACATAGCTGGCAAGTGCACAAATCCAGAAGACAGAAGCAAATGCTGCATGAAGTGTGGAGAAAAGGGACATTTTGCTAAAGCATGTGTGAAGGAACCATTTTGTGTATCCTGCAAAATCCATGGAAGGCCGAATACAAATCATCAAATCGGCAGTAAAAGATGTCCAGTTTACCTAGCAGCAAGCAGTAATAGGAAATGAAAATCCTCCAATTAAACTTAAATCACTGCGAAGCAGCGCAGGAACTGTTAAAACAAACAGTGTACGATAAGAAAATAGATGTTGCAATAATATGCGAGCAATACAAAAGGATGGAGTCATGTGTAGAAGTTCACGCAAGTGAGGAAAGTTCTCTGATCGCCATTCACTTGGGAGTGGCCAGAAACGATTCTTTTACATATGACTCAAGCAGCTCACTACTTCCGTCTTTGACCAAGTATCCTCTGGGTAGCCTACGAACATCCGTTCGAAGGCGAGCTAAAGTGAGAAGGCGAAATATCCCCTACATAGGGTTGTGCGCTGGGTTTGGGACCCGCCACGTAAAAAAACACCCGCAATGAACAGTAACAACCAGACTCGGATGAGAGACGCCCCTTTTTATGACGACCACGGCAAACGAAATAAGGACTACGATTTAAGGGCATGCACCTGGAATGTCCGGTCCCTTAATTGGGAAGGTGCCGCTGCCCAGCTGGTTGATGTCCTCGTGAAAATGAAGGCTGACATCACCGCCGTCCAAGAAATGCGATGGACGGGACAAGGACAAAGACGAGTAGGTCCTTGTGGCATTTACTACAGTGGCCATATAAAGGAGCGGAAGTTTGGTGTGGGATTCGTGGTGGGAGAGAGACTTCGTCGCCGAGTACTGTCATTCACTCCGGTGAATGAACGTCTAGCCACAATCCGCATCAAAGCGAGGTTCTTCAACATATCGCTGATTTGCGTCCACGCCCCGACGGAAGAGAAGGACGATGTGACCAAAGATGCCTTTTATAAGTGCTTGGAGCGCACTTATGTGAGCTGCCCCCGCCACGATGTCAAAATCGTGCTTGGCGATTTTAACGCCAGGGTGGGCAAAGAAGGTATCTTTGGTACTTCGGTCGGTAAATTCAGCCTCCACGATGAAACATCCCCAAATGGGTTGAGGCTGATCGACTTCGCCGGGGCCCGAAATATGGTTATCTGTAGTACTAGATTCCAGCATAAGAAGATTCATCAAGCTACCTGGCTGTCCCCGGATCGAAAAACTACCAACCAGATCGATTATGTTGTGATAGACGGAAGACACGTCTCCAGTGTTTTAGATGTGCGTGCGCTCCGAGGTCCTAACATCGACTCGGACCACTATCTTGTTGCAGCTAAGATTCGCACTCGCCTCTGTGCAGCAAAAAACGCACGCCAACAAACACAAGGAAGGTTCGACGTCGAGAAGCTGCAATCACAACAGACAGCCGAACGATTCTCTACTCGGCTTGCCTCCTGCTCTCTGAGAGCACTCGTCAACAACTCGGTATAAGGGAACTGTGGGACGGCATTTCAAACTCCTTACGTACAGCTGCAACCGAAACCATTGGTTTTCGGAAAGTGCAAAAAGACAGCTGGTACGACGAAGAGTGCCGTGTCGCAGCGAGAGAAAACAGGCTGCCTACCTCGCAATGTTACGATCGACCACTACACGTGCGGGATGGGATAGATACCGAGAGTTGAAGAGGGAAGCGAGACGCATTTGTAGACAGAAAAAGAAAGAGGCCGAAATGCGTGAGTACGAAGAGCTTGATAAGCTGGCCGACAATGGTAATGCTCGAAAATTCTACGAAAAAATGCTGCGGCTTACAGAAGGTTTCAAGACCGGAGTATACTCTTGTAGAACCCCCAAAGGTGATCTAGTCACCGATGCCCAGAGCATACTTAAATTATGGAGGGATCACTTCTCCAACCTGCTGAATGGCAGCGAATGCATAACACCAGGAGAAGGCGAACCCGATTCCCCAATCGATGACGATGGAGCAGACGTTCCATTACCCGACCATGAAGAAGTTCGAATAGCAATTGCCCGCCTGAAGAACAGCAAAGCGGCAGGGGCCGACGGATTGCCGGCCGAGCTATTCAAACACGGCGGCGAAGAACTGATAAGGAGCATGCATCAGCTTCTTTGTAAAATATGGTCGGACGAAAGCATGCCCAACGATTGGAATTTAAGTGTGCTATGCCCAATCCATAAAAAAGGAGGTGGGATTAGCCTCCTTAACATCGCATAAAAAGTTCTATCGAGCGTACTTGTGTGAAAGATTAAAGTCCGCCGTCAACAAACTGATTGGACCTTATCAGTGTGGCTTTAGACCTGGAAAATCAACAACCGACCAGATATTCACCATGCGCCAAATTTTGGAAAAGACCCGTGAAAGAAGAATCGACACACACCACCTCTTCGTCGATTTCAAAGCTGCTTTCGACAGCACGAAAAGGAGCTGCCTTTATGCCGCGATGTCTGAATTTGGTATCGCCGCAAAACTAATACGGCTGTGTAAACTGACGTTGAGCAACACCACAAGTTCCGTCAGGATCGGGAAGGACCTCTCCGAGTCGTTCGATACCAAACGAGGTTTCAGACAAGGTGATTCCCTATCGTGTGACTTTTTCAACCTGCTTCTGGAGAAAATAGTTCGAGCTGCAAAACTAAATAGAGAAGGTACCATCTTTTATAAGAGTGTACAGCTGCTGGCGTATGCCGATGATATTGATATCATCGGCCTCAACACCCGCGCTGTTAGTTCTGCTTTCTCCAGACTGGACAAGGAAGCAAAAGAAATGGGTCTGGAAGTGAACGAGGGCAAGACGAAATATCTCCTGTCATCAAACAAACAGTCGTCGCACTCGCGACTTGGCACTCACGTCACTGTTGACAGTCATAACTTTGAAGTTGTAGATAATTTCGTCTATCTTGGAACCAACGTAAACACCACCAACAATGTCAGCCTAGAAATCCAACGCAGAATAACTCTTGCCAACAGGTGCTACTTCGGACTGAGTAGGCAATTGAGAAGCAAAATCCTCTCTCGACAAACAAAAACCAAACTCTATAAGTCACTCATAATTCCCGTCCTGCTATACGGTGCAGAGGCTTGGACGATGTCAACAACTGATGAGTCGACGTTGCGAGTTTTTGAGAGAAAAGTTCTGCGAAAGATTTATGGTTCTTTGCGCGTTGGCCACGGCGAATATCGCATTCGATGGAACGATGAGCTGTACGAGATATACGATGACATTGACATAGTTCAACGAATTAAAAGACAGCGGCTACGCTGGCTAGGTCATGTTGTCCGGATGGATGAAAACACTCCAGCTCTGAAAGTATTCAACGCAGTACCCGCCGGGGGAAGCAGAGGAAGAGGAAGACCTCCACTCCGTTGGAAGGACCAAGTGGAGAAAGACCTGGCTACGCTTGGAATATCCAATTGGCGCCACGTAGCGGAAAGAAGAAACGACTGGCGCGCTGTTGTTAACTTGGCTATAATCGCGTAAGCGGTGTCTACGCCAATTAAGAAGAAGAAGAATACAAAAGTCTAAAGACAGGAACATGGGTCTCAGATAGCACAGCAAAAGTGGCAATATGGGTCTGCGGCGATAAGGCGGTGCAAGAAAGAACACTGACTAGCCGATCGTTTTATGCTAGAGCAAAAGTTTGTGGTACCCACATCTATAGTTGTTACTTGCCACCAAGTTTATCGCTAGAAGCGTACGAAAAAAAAATTCTTGACGAACTTGTTAGAGATGCCCAAACAACAACTCCGAATCTAATTGCAGGAGATTTCAACGCTTTGGCCCTGGAATGGGGAAGCAGAAAAACAAGTCAATGTGGGAATGCCTTGCTTTGATCTCGTTACTTGATGTGGTGCTGTTAAACACGGGAACCAAGAATACGTTTGAAAAAAATGGATATTGTTCCATAATCAACATTGCGTTTGTGAGTAGATCCCTAGCAGGAAAGACGAAGTGGCAAATATGTGATATATACACACATAGTGAGCACCAAGCGATAATAATGGACACTTGTAATAGTAATAAATGCCAAAAGAGAACTGGGTGGCCAAAAAAAGATCAAAGTAGAGGATGGAAAGACGAATCAATAGATGAAGACTTATTTAAAATAATGATGGACGAAAAATTAAGCAGTTCAAATGACGCGAATAAACATGCAAAATTATTGACTGACCATGTTAGCAGAGCTTGCGATGCTGCTATGGTAAGGAAAAAATACAACCACAGCCGAAAGCCAGTATACTGGTAAGGAAAAAATACAACCACAGCCGAAAGCCAGTATACTGATGAAATGGTGAAATTGCTGTTTTAAGAAGTGACTGCAACAAAATCCGCCGGAGATACCAAAGAAGTAGAGGAACCTTGGAATTTGAGCGACTACGCGAAACGTTTAGAACAAGACGGAAAGAACTCAGAGCAGCAATCAAGAAAAGCAAGGCTGCCTGCTTCAAAGAACTCTGCGATAAAGCGGAAGAAAATCCATGGGATGGAGCGTACAAAGCGGTAATGACAAAGATTAGAGGTGACAAAGGACAAATGCCGACCTGCCCTATACTACTTAAGGAGATAGTAGAGACTCTGTTTCCAAAACAACAAACGCAAACAGTAGACCTAGATAGGTTAGAGCCTCCAGTTTTTATGGATGACAATGAAGTCGCAAAAGCTTCGGAACGTTTTGGTAACGCAAAAACACCTGGTTTGGATTTCATTCCAAATAGGGCTTTAAAAACTGCCATCAAAGTCAAACCCAAATATTTTACGGACTTCTTCAATAAGTGCCTGAGGGATGGAGTCTTCCCGAATAAATGGAAAATGCAGCGTTTGGTTCTGCTTCCCAAACCAAAACCAAACAAGCCGCCAGGTGACCCAAGTGGCCCCTGTGTAATATCGATACTATGGGTAAAATCGTCGAACGGATAATAAGTGATCGGCTAGAAAAACACCTCGAAGAAGTAAAGGGCTTATCTGACAAACAGTACGGCTTTCGCAGAAGACGCTCGACAATTGACGCAATCAAAAAAGTCACCGAAATTGCAGACAAAGCCATCGAGGGAACTAGATGGATGTACGGTTCCAAAAAATATTGCGCCGTTGTCACGCTGGACATTAAAAATGCATTCAACTCCGCTAGTTGGGCCCACATAATGAAAGCACTAGAGGCTCTTAAAACGCCAACGTTTCTTCTGCGTATCATAAATAGCTACCTCTCGAACCGAGTATTGTTGTATGATACGGATGAAGGAGTAAAGCGGTATACAGTTACTGGTAGAGTACCACAAGGATCGGTGCTAGGCTCACTCCTATGGAACATCCTCTATGATGGAATCCTTCGACGAAAGAAGTGGAAATAATAGGGTATGCGGATGATATAGCGGTGACAATCGTAGCAAAAGAACTGCACCAAATCGAGGACTTATGCAGCAATATTGCACAAAAAATAAATAGATGGTTAACAACAGCGAAGCTTCAACTGGCAGGACAGAAAACTGAAGCAGTGCTCATATCTAGCAGGAAGAAAGTGGAGGTCGTCACCTTGGATATTGACGGGCATAAAATAACGTCACAGTCATTCCTAAAATACTTAGGCGTAATAATTGATACGAGGATGAACTATAAAACAAACATAGAGAAGGCTTGTGAAAAAGCGGCGCGAGTTAATGCGGCTTTAAGTCGAATAATGGCTAATACAGGCGGGCCAAGTCAGAGCCGAAGGCTATTACTGGCAAAAGTGACTCAGTCAATAGTCATGTATGCAGCACCAGTGTGGGCTAATGCTCTAAAACAAAAAACGTATGCGAAACCTGTAAGGTCCTTGTTTCGGTTAAGTGCGCTTAGAGTTGCCAGCGCCTTCCGTACGGTGTCTCACGAAGCCGCAGGAGTGATTGCAGGCATAATGCCACCTGAAATAATGCCTAGTGAGTTAGAGAGAGTGTACAGTAAAAGCAAAAGTAGCGGGGGCCCCTAACAGCTAGAGAGCGCGAGGAAGAAAGACAGCAGAGTCTGAAAGAATGGCAATCTATGTGGGACTCAGCGCTTAAAGGACGATGGACGCACAGGTTGATTGCAAATGTGGAGACCTGGGTTAGCAGAAAGCATGGCGACGTTGATTTTTACTTGACGCAGCTATTAAGTGGTCATGGCTGTTTTAGGGAATACCTCCACAAATATGGCCATGATGAGGTAGAAATATGCTCATCTTGTGGTTATGGAAAAGAAAATGCCGAACATATCTTTTTTCATTGCCCAAAATATGAGGAGGATAGGACATTTTTAGAAACGGAAATTTCTGAAAGAATAATGCCAGATAACATAGTGCCACACATGCTGCGGTCAAAGCAGGTGTGGAACCATGTTAAGCACTGGGCCGCTAAGGTTATTCAAGAGCAGCGAAGACTAGAACGACTGCGATATAGCGAGGCAAACAGCCAAAACCAGTTCGAAAATCCCTGAGATGTTATAGTCAATAGGCTTAGCTTGCTTTGCGATGTAATACTTAATCGGTGGTTCCGCAGGGCATTTCACCAAAGCTATGTGTCGTTATTGAGATGTGTTTTTTTAGTGGGGTAAAGTTCCACACTACTGTTGTAAGGGCAACAGTGTCTTTTGAAGATTTTTTTACATCTCGCCATAAAAAAAAAAACAAAAAAAAAACGTATTAGGGTGTACCTAATTACACAACATTCAGACATTAGAAATATTAATTAAGTAAACATACAGCAAAAAAAATTAATTAATTCTGTCGAAATTGAATAACAAACGTTATTAATAAAAGCAAGATAATCGAAATTCAAAACTCTATTTACCTAAAACAATATTCGGTTGTAAGCAATACCCTATTGCTTCATTTAAATCAGTCAAATCAAAATTAAAATTTTTAACGGATATTTTAAAATAAATCCAAAATGGTTATTAAATTTATGTCATTCATGAAAACTCTGGATCGTTATTAGAAATAAAAAGCCAAAACCTAAACAATTTTGTGGACTCTTCTCCAAGTGGCTCATGATTTATAATCATCGGCTTACGATTTTTATGAAAACTGCTTAGACCAATATGAAGAAACAAAAACTTTGATCTCCGATCAGTTAAAGCTAATAACAGCAATAGAACCTACTCCACATCCGAGAGTTGAGCTGCTAAAAATCCAACAATATCAAGAGGCAAGTTCAAGCATCCACCTAGTAAAACAGTTCGCATTAAATAAGGATAATTTCCAGTTGGGTTGGGAAGCTATAATAGCGAGATATGAAAAGCTGGTCGATAAACAAGTAACGACACTAATGAACTTGTCAAAAATTAAGAAAGAAACAAGTGTAGAATTCATCAAACTAGTATCCACTGTTTCAAATCTTTTTCCGGTTCTATCGACACAAAATATTCCCACAGACAATTGGGATCCTAGTCTGGTAAACATACATATGTACCGCAGTATTACCAGAAATTTCGTTAGTTTTATGGGAGCAATCGCTCTCATCACGGAAAAAGTGCCCAACGAGGCAACAAATGAAAGACTTTCTAACTATCCAATATGAAATAGCGGAAAGGGTAGAGGAAAAAATAGTCAAAATTAAAAACAGTAAACACAACCAAAATTGAAGATTTAATAGGCCTTAAGCTAGAAGCAATTACAATGTAAACAGAAACATTTACAAAACGCAATCAATCACATCCGAACAGAAAAGGCAAACGTTATGCGAACTAAATCTTGCGAGAAGTTTAACAACTTAAAGATTAACTCACGAAATAATTTTGTCAAGTCAAAAAGACTTTGCACAAATTGTCTGTCATTCATATAAAAACTGCAAAAGCAAATTAATTGCTTGTATTGTCACAAAATACCCCATTCAATGCTTCATTACAGCAGATATCTCAACTCACTCCGAAGAAGCGCTTACACAAAAAGAACCACGGGTTTAATTGCAAAAGAAAATCCCGAAATCCACTATTCTAAAAAATTGCCAAGAGACACCATGTTGCTCAAAGGCAGAAAAAGTTCAAATGCTGCACAGCGAAACACAAAGTCGGCTAGTTACAATACCAGTTACCACCATACCAACTCAAGTTGACGGCAAATACCTTAATTCACTATTAAGAAAATTGCAAAAGTTAAGGAAATTTCCAATAACAAACAAGGCTATAAAATATCAGTATTGTGAGCACTTCTCTAATGCCACAACTACTCGATCAAATAATGGCCGGTAAGTCCTACGACCGCCACCCAAGCCACCATTTTCCACCACTCCACCAATTACTATAAAAAATAAAATAGTTACCTCTGATAGTTCCAATATTAAAAAAACATATACAAATTTTCGACCACGCAGGATGGCTTTCGCCAATAATAAAAAAAAAAATCCTGTGCAATCCTTGATCGGTGAGGCACTATTACTTGTCAAGTTAGTGCATACGCACTTAAATATTACATATAAAAAATTTTCCAAAAAGTCGAAAAATACAGTATGGGACAACTCAAAATTAACGTTAAGGGATCACCAAATGCCTAATGCGATACAGTAATGCACCTACACTTGCAAAAGGCAATGGTCGCTCTTATCGCATTTATCTATGCGCGCCTCATATGGGTGGGTTATGGAAATCAGCTGCATAAAGCTTCAAATTAATTATGAAGAATTCTCTACTTTACAAATCGAAGCCGTTCTCCGTTCACGGTCATTCTGTCGCAGGAGAGATAGTTCCAACTCCAGGGCTAAAGAGTACCCATTCTGGGTACATACAAGTGGTATGTTTTAAATCAAAATACGTACTGTGCACACCCGGATAAATGTGAGTATACATATTACAACGTAGGTAGATAGCGCGCCAGATCGTTGTTGTCGAAATTCTAAAAAAGCGGGCGGGGCGAGTGTTAAAGACGAAAAAATTTAATGCGAATGTAAGCACGGATGCATGTAACGATGCATAAAGTATGAATCTGCCATCCCGTTGTCCATCCTTTTTGTTGAGTGGGTTGGTGTACAGGTGTGGTGAGTTGAGTTAGTGTTGTGTTATGGTGTAATCGGCTGTGGTGTATTGAGGTGTGTCTTGCTAGGGCCCGCCAGTTTTTCCCAGGTAGAGTGGGGGGAGGCTTAACTCATTTAAACAGTTAAATAATGTTTTGAAGTTTAAAATTCTTTTGATTATTCTTTTATTTAGAAACTTTCTAAGTAACTAGCAGGCCTCCTTGGCTTCAAACGGATGTTAAACAATCATTTCAAAAGCTATATTTTTGTACACACTCTTCTACATTTACTTTGTCGTTTTTGCGAGGCGTCATTAAAAATGTGTAAAATGAAGAAAATTTTGAACACGTGTTTAAACTCAACAAAGATTTGTCATTCCTTACCACTGGTGGGGGGGAAATGAAACGTTTTATATCGATTATTATATCTTGCTTATCTTATGAAACGTTGTTTCAATCATTTCAATGCCTAAATGTGAGGGAAGAGAACCCAAAACCTACATCTAAACGAAAACGTCCGTCTGATTAAGATACCACTGTTTCTTCCTTAAAAATAATGCCCCCACCTACTATTGACCTCATCAATCTTGCATCACCTTGTCCTCAAGAGGAAGGTTCCGTCTGCTCAGGACACAGAAAAAAGTGTTACTGAACACGGTAAGCGGAAAAGTTCTCAAGATCCGCCTCCAAATACTTCCAAGTCAGCTATTAAAAACTTACTTGTAATACCGCGGAAAAAGGCAATTTTTATCTCGAGACTTGCTGCGGATACCACAGTCGATGATATAAAAAGTTATATCTCGTCGAAATTAAAAACGGTAGACACAGACATCCGTAAATTTAATTTCAAATACAGCAGGGATATTTCCTCGTTTAAGATCGACGTCTCCGCTGACAATTTTCAATTGATACTTGACAACTCATTCTGGCCACCTGGGGTCTTTGTGAGCGAATTCGAGCACAAACGTGATACGCCCCCTGTAGTTATCACTAAAATGCCAAGAAATCCGTGGATACAAAAAACTAATTAACAATAATTCGCTGATTATTTATTACCAAAATGTTAGAGGGCTTAATACAAAACTTACTGATTTGTATTTAAATAGCATTCATTGCAACTTTAAAATCATTGCTTTCACAGAAACTTAACTAAAGCCCCACATTTTTGATAATGTAATATTCAACAGCGAATTCTAAATCTTTAGATATTACCGGCTGAACAGAAAAGGAGGTGGTGTCTTGTTTGCTGTTCATTCTTCAATTCCATCTGAGGAAGTCGATGTTCCACATGCAGACTTCATAGAATTTAAGTGCATTAGTATTTGCGCTAATAGTGGCCATATCTGCTTAACTTTATCTTATATACCGCCTCACTCAGACATATCTGTATATATGCAGCATGCTTCATTAATAAAAAATGTTTTCTCAATGGCTAATAATACTGATTCCATGATTGTTTTGGGAGATTTCAATTTACCGTGCGTATCATGGAAATCTATTGATGATTATACCATTCCTATTAGTACTCGCTTATGTTTTAACGAGTTCTTAGATGAAATGTCGCAGTTGGGTCTTAATCAAACTATTTTAATTTCAAATGAGTTTGGTAAGCTCTTATATCTAGTTTACGTTGATAACGCTTCAATGTTCTCTGTTGTCCGATGTGATCCTTTGGTTCGGCCAGAGGACTCGTATCATCCTGCTTTGGAAATTAACATCGAAATCATAGCCAACTTTGCTCATAATAATACAAAAGACCTTTGTTTTCGGTTCAGCTATGCGATCAGTATAGTTTCTGAGATATGGTTTTTGGTCCATAAGGGGGCGACGCAACGCCCATTTTAAATTTTTAAAAAAAGGCTGGGTGCAGCTTCCTTCTGCCATTTCTTCCGTAAAATTTAGTGTTTCTGACGTTTTTTGTGAGTCGGTTAACGCACTTTTAGTGATTTTGAACATAACCTGTGTATGGGGGTGGGAGGTGGGCGTGGTTATTATCCGATTTCTTCCATTTTTAAACTGTATATGGAAATGCCTGAAGGATATGACTCTGTAGAGTTTGTGCCAAATTTTACTTTAATATCTTTATTTATGGCTTAATTATGACACTTTATAGGTTTTCGGTTTCCGCCATTTTGTGGGCGTGGCAGTAGGCCGATTTTGCCCATCTTCGAACTTAACCTTCTTATGGAGCCAAGAAATACGTGTACCGAGTTTGATCATGATATCTCAATTTTTACTCAAGCTACAGCTTGCACGGACGGACAGACAGACATCCGGATTTCAACTCTACTCTGACTCTTTATATATATCTGACTCTTTTAGTTTTAGGACTTACAAACAACCGTTATGTGAACAAAACTATAATACTCTCCTTAGCAACTTTGTTGCGAGAGTATAATAATATTGTACGTAATCCAATATTGTTTTATGGTTTCGTCAACCCCAAACGCAGGATTTCTAATTTTCCGTCCGCTATGAAATGTAAGTCTAGTATGTCTAGTGACAATCACACCATTTCTAATATTTTCGCTGAATTCTTTAGGTCTAATTACTCTCCAAAATCTCCAAAAAATGTTCCCCATCAGCCCAAGTTATGTCCGATTTCTGTCATTAATGCAACTACTTTTTCCGAAGCAGACGTGTTGTATCATTTAAATATGTTAGAACAATCCTACAATTATGTCCCAGCTATGATTCCCTCATGCTTTCTTAAGAAATGTGCCAAATATATATACCAACGCCTAACAAAACTATTTAATTCATCTCTTATGCAACGCTTATTTCCATCGATATGGAAAAGGTCATTTATAATTCCTTTACATAAGAGTGGATTTAGATCATCTATTGAAAACTTTAGGGGAATAGCAAAGTTGTCTGCAATACCTAAACTTCTTGAAGCAATTATAACATACGACATAACCTTTTGGATCTCTCCACTATTTTCTTGCTCTCAACACGGTTTTCGTAAAGGGAAATCTACAATAAGTAATTTGCTTGAATTTGTATCACATGTATCAACGGGCTTTAGGGAGAATAAAAATACTGATGTTATATACACAGATTTTAGTAAAGCTTTTGATAAAGTAAACCATTCAATTCTTTTGAATAAACTTGATCTTCTTGGTTTTCAACCAATATATCTAAAATGGGTTGCTTCTTATCTTAGTAATAGAATTCAACAAGTCATATTTAACGATACTTTTTCTGACATAATCAATGTTCCTTCAGGCGTTCCTCAAATTCTGTTCTTGTTATTTATTAATGACATATCATCTGTTGTTAAGTTTTCAAAAGTTTTATTATATGCGGACGATGTAAAACTTTCTAAAACGTATACTTCAAACAGTCAAAGGAGTCAGTTGCAAACAGACTTAAACAACCTAGTTTCTTGGTGTGATAGAAATGACATGCCATTGAACCTTAAAAATGCAAAACGATGTGCTTTTCATGTAGAGCTGTAGACCCTACTTCATACCCAATACAAAACTTTAGGTTGGAGCAAGTATGCAGTTTTGTTGATCTGGGAGTAACTATGGACCCCAAACTCAATTTTAATCTTCACGCATCTTCCACGGTTTTTAAGCTGAAGGCGCTCTTAGTTTTGTTAAACGTTAGTCAAAAGAATTTAGAGATCCGCTTACCACAAAAATTCTTTTTACATCTCTGGTGAGGCCTATATTAGAGTATGCTTCTGTGGTTTGGAATCCTAGTTACCAAGTCCATTCGGATAAGTTAGAGTCCGTTCAAAAACAATTTTTACTTTTTACCTTAAATCATTTGCATTGGGATTCCAGTTTAAATCTTCCCCCTTACACTAACCGTTTAAAACTTATAAATCTCCCGACACTCGCTAGTCGTAGGGAGATGCTTGGTATAATATTATAATATTTTACTAATTTTAACATTCCCACTCGCTCTACAGGCAGTTTAGACCCTTACTTTTAAAATTTTCTAGAACAATTTTGAGTTAAACGAATCATTCCGCCGTATATGTCATGATTTCAATTCTCATTCCAGCATATTTGATCTAACAGACCCACTCTTTAACATCAAAAAAACTTATTTTATCTACTCTTAACGAGTAACATTTCAAAATTATAAACTATAATTAAATTAATTCTTAATTTCGGCGGTTGAAATTTTTGAAGTTATACTTCTCATACGAGTTCGGAAAAGGTTGCGATAGATTCAGGTTGCGCAACCTTGCTCAATATAAATCTACGCAACCTTGCTCAATATGAATCTACGCAACCTTGTCTGCGAAGATGTTCGAGCAGCAAGCGAAGCGGTGACAATCGGCAATCGCTTGTTCGTTTCTTTCGGCACAGCTCGGCTTTTCTACCAACAACACAATTTTGCCATGCTTATGCTGTTGTTGTTTTTGTAGAACAATGTTTCAATTTTTGGTTGGTGACATATTCAATTTAAAATAAATTCTGTTGGGATTCTAACCTACGTGCTCGTCGTCACTTTTGAAGCGCTTACCACCAACACCACCATTGACACTTGAATTGCGTTGTCCTAATTATGGTTTGGTTATGCATGAAAGAAATATACAATGGATCGCCGATTGTTACCTCTTTCCTTCCTGCTGCTGCGCATATGTATGATTGTATGCTTGTTCATTATTGAAGTTATACTGCTTTTGCTTTCCTTTGTCTTTCATTTCTGCGAATTCTCAACTATTTTATGTGCCCTTTTATTGAAATACTCTGCGTTGGCCGTTGAAAAATTAAGGCTATACTTTACAGGATTATTTCTGTAGTTAGTCTTCATTTACATTTATTGGAAATCGACCCTCAATGACGTGGTATATCGTTTTATCTGACAGCGTGAGGTTTAAGAAGTTCATTTCTAATTTTGTCTTGTGGCATATTAGAAATGATGTTTCTTCGAAAATCGTTCGCTTACAACGGATAAAACGACTTCTGAGTGGTGATTTTAATGAATAAATTCCTTTTGGTTGAAATGCTCTGCGTTGGTCGTTGAAAAGTTAAGACTATACATCTCAGGATCATTAATTTCTTCAAAGAAATTAATGACCTTTAGAAATATGCATATTTGCATTATTTCGTTGTCATTTCCATATTCGTAGCAATAGAATTTCTATGGCATAAGTAAAGTAATGGCCACCGATTATCACCCCTTGCCGCTGTAGCATCTTCGCCTACAAACATGCGTAAATAGTACATATGTATGTATGCATACGTATGATCGTGAATACATATCGACGCAGACTTTTGCGAGAAGCACCAGAAAGTTGTGCAATTTATGATTTTTGGCTGTTGCCATCGTCGCGAAAAGACGACTTGTTTGCAAAGGCATGCTCGGGGAGATGTTACGGCCTCTGTTTTTATGAATGAAGCGAGATCGCTTGTGGAATTTGCGCCTGCGTTCATGAATGAAATCGTTTTTGTTGTAAAATGTACTACACTTGTTCTTGGCCAATTTGGCTGCCATTTTGTCTTGTGAAGATCAATTTTTTGTTGGTGACATATTCATATGTGTACGCAATGTATGCAAATATATGTACATATAAGTACTTATATATAAATGTGGCTAAATGAGCTTCAGTCCCCTGCTCCACCTGACACATAACCAACACCGAACACCTAACACTCACCGCATTAAAATATACGTCACTAGCACTCTTCATTCACCACACTCATCTCTACACCACCTACAATCCACATCACACATAACTACTTTGCGGTTCACCACCACTTCTTTTTGCGATCCGCTAACGATCAGCCGTGCGAGTAACTTCGAGTGACAACATATTGTGCGAACATTCATTTTTTTATAATTCGAGTGAGATCTATAAATTGTACATAAAGTTAAAGTAAAATAAAATTTTTGTAAATTTCTGGCGAAATTGTGTGTTGTCTCTTTTTTATATAAGGTTCGGAACGGTGAGTGCGAAGAAATTAACTGAGAAATACATGGTCCTTCGAGCCTACAAAAAAAAAAAAGGGATATATATATACATATATATATATACACACATATAAAATATACAATATATTTATTATTATTGCCTAAACATTTCTAAAATACTGCGTAACACCACATACGCGTATTTCAATAAAATAATCGGTAATTCGGAAATAAAAGCTCTTATTTACGTAAAAGAGTTTTCGGGTTTTTACATTCATCTGAATTTATACTTCAAGATAACTCTGAATCGGTGCTAGAAATCAAAAATCAAAATATTGACAATTTCTGGACACCTCTCCAATCTGCATATGACGCGATAGTAGAAACTGATGACTCAGATCTACCCGAAAATTTCAAATCCTCGGCTTACGCCAAATATGAAAATTGCCTTGACAAATATGAAGAGACAAAAGCCATGATCTCCGATCAATTGAAATTAATTAAAGCAATTGCACCTACTCCACAACCGAGAGTAGAGCTGCCACAAATTCAAAGCCAAATTATCACAAGCGCAAAAACTGTATCACCTCAGATACAAAACCTAAGGTCAAGCAGGCGTAATAGTCAAACAGTTCGCATTAAATGACTACAATTTCAATTTGGCTTGGGAAGCTCTAAAAGAACGATACGAGAATGAGAGAATATTGGTCGACCAACAACTCACCATATTAATGACCTTACCAAAAATCCAGAGAGAAACAAGTGAGGAGTTCATAAAACTTCAATCCACTGTTTCAAATTGTTTGTCGGTTCTATCGACACAGAATATTCCCACAGACAATTGGGACCCCATACTGGTAAACATATGCTCCGCGGCATTACCGGAAAAATCTTTGCTTCTGTGGGAGCAATCGCTCTCATCACGAAGAAAATGCCCAACGTGGCAACAGATGAAAGATTTCTTAACTACCCAATACGAAATTGCGGAAAGGGTAGATAAAAAGACGGTCAGAACCAAAAACGTTCAACACGACCTAAATCGAAGTTTCATTAGACCCCAAGCTAGTAACAACAACAGTTTAAACAGAAGCTTTTTTAAAAATCAACCGTTCACATCTGAAGAAAATAAATTAACGTCGTGCGAACTGTGTAAAGGAGGGCACAAGCTAAAATTTTGCGAAAAATTTAAAAAACTTAATATCAATGAAAGGAACAACTTTGTCAGATCAAAAAGACTCTGTACAAACTGCTTGTCCCACTCATACAATCTCAATAATTGCGAAAGCAAATTCAGCTGCGTATATTGCTACAAAAGGCATCATTCTAGGTTGCACATAAATAACTTTCCCAACACACCTCAAAGTAGTGCTTTCTCAAAAAAAACCACGGGTTTAGTTGCAACCGCAACTCCCGAAACACAAAATCCCGAATTTTGCCAAGAGGCACCATGCTGCTCCAAGGCCTTAAAAACTCAAACGCTGCACAGCGAGGTTCAAAGTATGGTACTACTACCTACAGCAGTCGTCTCCATCGAACATCGAGGAGAACTGTTTAAACTCAGAGCCTTAATTGACCAAGGATCACAAAGATCATTTATTGCGTCTAGGGCACAAAATAGGCTGCAACTGCCTACAAAATTAGCCAAATTTGAAATTACGGTAATGAGCGGAAGAGTAGTTCAAAACTCCAATAAAATCTTCCCCATTACCCTAATTTCCCCCCAAGCGTATAAGCGCATTCAAGCAGATGCAATAGTCTTACCGCAACTAACGAACATGCTTCCTAGCTATCATATAAATAGCAAGCATTGGCAAAAGGTTACACACCTAAAGCTAGCAGATCCCAACTGCAACACCCCCGCTCAAATAGACCTTCTATTAGACAGCGACCTTATATCTCAAATTATAATAGAAGGTGTTGAAAAAATTTCGAAAACACTTCTGGCGCAAAATACCATTTTCGGTTGGGTCCTAAGCGGACTAGTTGCGGAACCAGTCACAAAAATGACAACTCAAGTTGAGGAAATCTCAAACGAGTACCTCAATTAAATATTGAGAAAATTTTGGGATTTAGAAGAACTCCACCCCATTTCAAATACAACACCAGAAGATCAGTATTGTGAAGACTTTTACCGAGCCACAACTACTAGATCAGATAATGGTCGGTATGTCATACGACTACCTCGAAAACAACAATTTCCAGACACACTCGCCTTAGGTCACACTCGAACCTCTGCAATACAGCAGTTTCTAAGTATGGGAAAAAACCTACTTAGATAAGGTGAGCTTAAAAAAGATTATGATGGTGTCTTAGAAGAATACCTCCATTAAGACCACATTTAGGAAGTAAGCCCATGCGAAAAAATCATAAAAGGCAAATATTACTCATTCTACTTGCCACATCATGCAGTAGTAAAGTCTGACAAAAAAACCACAAAGGTTAGAGTTGTCTTTAATGCCTCGAGATCCACTAGCTCGGGGAATTCCCTAAATGATATTCTATTTACGGGACCCACACTCCAACCAGATTTATTGCTCCTCAAATTAAATTGGCGTATATACAAATACGTATTCAATGGGGATGTCGAAAAGATGTATCGACAAATACTGGTACATAAAGAGGATCAGGATTTTCAGCGGATTATTTTCCGAAAATCTGCCAATAGTCCACTACGCGACTTTAAATTAAAAACATTTACCTTTGGCGTAAACTGTGCCCCATATCTAGCCATCCGTACACTCCACGAACTGGCAGAAGACACAAAGTCAGAATTTCCTCTGGCAACAAAAATCTTAAAAACACAGACGTATGTAGACGATATCTTGTCTGGGAGCCACAGCCTCCCACAAGCATACGAGTCCTTATCACAAGTGATAAAGGCCCTCAACACCGCAGGTTTTCCCCTAAAAAAGATCACAGCTAATCACCCAAATATCTTGAAAGTACAACAAAAACACTGGGCATCCAATGGAATGCGATATCGGACCAGTTTTTATACACGACTGAGTCCATATCCGCATTATCCGTCATTACGAAACGCCAAATTCTCTCCTCTGTGGCAAAACTTTTCGACCCAGCAGGATGGCTTTCGCCAATTGTGATACAAGCGAAAATCCTGATTCAAGAATTACGGCTAGACGGAACTGACTGGGACGAACAAGTGAAACCTCTTCGCTTAGAAAGATGGTCCCAGTTCTCTAATAATCTGACCGACATTTTGCAGATACAAATTCCACGGTGGGTAAACTATTCCCCCGAATACAAAGTGGAACTACACGGCTTCTGCGACGCCTCTGAAAAGGCATATTGTGCCAATATATATGTGCGCATACAAAGCGATATTGCAACTACAAGCCTCGTACTAGTGGCAAAAGCAAAAGTTGCGCCTTTAAAATCCATAAGTCTACCACGACTTGAACTCTGTGGCGCTCTGCTACTAGCAAAGCTAGTTTCCATGGTGCAGACCCACTTAAACATGACAAAATACAAATTATATCTATGGTCTGATTCCGAAATAGTTCTAGCCTGGTTAGAAAAGCCACCACACGCGTGGAAAACCTATATTTCTAATCGAACGGCGCAAATACTTCACCTAGTAGGATCAGCCACTTGGCGACACGTTGCTAGTGCTGACAATCCTGCTGATCTAGGTACAAGAGGGTCCAAACCCCTGCATCTCGCCCCCACCACCCTATGGTGGAATCGCCCCCGGTGGTTATCAGAATCTCCCGATTCCTGGCCACAATCGCCAATGCGCAACATAATTGCCCCCGAAAGTCGGAAAATCGACACCTACCACGCAAGATTGGATGATAATGACATCCTTGAACGATTTTCATCGTTCCCCCGAGCACTCTGAGTAGCCTATATTCTCAAATTCGCAGAGCGACTCAAACTTAAGGTAAAGGGAGCAACTTGCCCCCAATGCGATACATTGACGCACCAAGACTAACAAAAAGCAAATGTCGCTCTTATCGCATCAACCCAAACGCGCTACTTCAGCTGCCAACTGGGGTTACTTAGAGAATCGAAACCAATTGACTAAAAGAGCTCACTCTTAGTACTAAACTCATTTATAGACACGAAAGGTCTGCTTCGTGCAAACGGCTGGCTTGCTTATTCCAGCCTTACGTATAACGAACGCCACCCCATAATCATACCTGAGAAGTCCCCATTTGCCACACTACTCCTGAAATACATCCACATCGCCTCATGCAACATATGGTACGACAAGAGTATTGCATCCCACGTCTGAAGCCCCAAATCAAGAAATGCATTTTCATGTGCAAGATCTGCACTATGCATAAGCAAAGAATGCGAACGCAGATTATGGCAGCACTTCCACCTGAACGCTGCAATTTCGCTCTGCCTTTCCAAATAAAGGCGTCCATGCTAAGATCTCCCACTCTCATGAAAGGCTATGTGGCTGTCTTTGTATGTTTCACGACAAAGGCAGTCCACCTTGAGCTATGCACTAATCTGACGACAGAGGGTTTCCCCGCGGCATTTGCTCGCTTCGTCGCTCGACGTTTCTTCCCATCCAAAATCATGAGCGATAATGGCAAAACATTCATTGGAGCTCAACGAGCCACAGAGAAACAGTTCGTGGATTTCTTTAAACAAGTATCACCTGACACCGTACAAAAGTACGCCCCCAAGGTATCAATTGGCAATTTATACCCTCAAGCGCTGGCAGCTACAAATTTAATTATGAAGAATTCACTACATTATTAACTAAAGTCGAAGCCGTTCTCAACTCACGGCCCCTCACGGTTCTCTCGCAAGATCCTTCCGATTTAACAGCCCTAACTCCGGGCATTTTCTAAAAGGAGCACCCATTCTGGCCACACCTGAGCCAGGCGTGGATTCGCTATCCTTACTAAATAGATGGGAAAGAATTAAAATTCTCCATCATAATTTCAGTCGCCGATGGAAAGAAGACTATATCAAGAACCTCTACAAGAGGTACCGTTGGAAAATTACAGAAAATGCGCCAAAGATTGGAGATTGTGTCCTGATTCAGGACGAGTGTCTCCCCCCTACCGAATGGCGGCTCGGCCGCATAGAGAAGTTTTACCAAGGCTCCCACGGTCATATTCGCGTAGTCGATCTCCGTACTCAATCCGGGAAGTTAACAAGACCGCTCGTGAAACTATGATTTTTACCGACAGCCGATAACATCGAAACGTAAACGAAAAAACCCTCGAATAAAACCGATATAATAAATATTTTAAAATATCACACAAAACAATCTAATGGTCAATCAACTTGACGTTCCACTTCTGCCACACCGTGGCAGCCATACCCATATCCACTTCATGCAACAAATTTTCAATTAATATAACACTCTTCCATACAGATAAACATGGATGCAGACGTGCCACTCGCTCCGACGCCAACCATTCGCTCGACTATCCACGTGCCACGCCCAGTGGCAGCTCGTGTTGCGGCAGCCCTAGTTGCGGCTGGCCCAGTCGCAGCTCCCCGAACCACCACATCAACGGGTTCGCGTAGTGGAACGCGAGCACTGCCGTCAACGCTCATATCAGCAGCAGAGCCGCAGCGCATCAGGTGCCCAATATGTCGTCGACCGCACCGGTTGATGCACTGCGCGATTTTTAAAGGTTTGCCACCACAGCAAGGCTGCGCGTCGTTCAGGCACACGGCCACTGCCTCAATTGTCTGGCACCTACCCACACTACCCAGGAGTGTACCTCGGGAAACGTGTGCCAGATATGTATGTGGCCTCACCACACCATGCTGCACCGAACCACCAGACCCGACATCGGTCAACAATCTGGTAGCCACCACCGTAGTGCAGTACAACAACCGCCAATGAGCCGGAATGAACGATCGCGTCGACAGCCAACCACATCATCCACCCGTATCCGACGGCAGCAGAATGGGACGTCGACACGACGCCAGCAACAAACGCCCCGTCCGCGACGCACCTCAGGCCTAAGCAACGTTGTAGCCACGCTCCAGCAGTTGCAACGACTTCTAGGCTGAAATATTCGCCTAGGGGAGCCGGGATGGCTAAATGAGCTTCAGTCCCCTGCCCCACCTGACACATAACCAACACCGAACACCTAACCACAACAATAATACCGCATCCAGAACACTCTACACTCACCGCATTAAAATATACGTCACTAGCACTCTTCATTCACCACACTCATCTCTACTCCACCTACAATTCACATCACACATAACTACTTTGCCACTGCATTTTTCACCTCAATCAAAAGGGAACAAAAGGGGCGGAGAAACAAGTTCACCGCCACTTCTTTTTGCGATCCGCTAACGATCAGCCGTGCGAGTAACCCCGAGCGACAACATATTGTGCGAACATTAATTTTTTTATAATTCGAGTGAAATCTATAAATTGTACATAAAGTTAAAGTAAAATAAAATTTACAAAAATAAATGTTGCCTCTTTTTTATATAAGGTTCGGAACGGTGAGTGCGAAGAAATTAACTGAGAAATACAAAATGTATGTTCATACATGTCAATGCGCGCACATGTAATAAGTATATTGATAAGTGATGAAAATATGATTTCAATTTCTGAACGCGCACATGCGTATACATACACTCATATGAGCATGTGCAGATACACAAGATAGGATAGAAGATGTATGCCTTTTAACATCGTATATTATACAAATAAATATTTGTCTTACTAATAGAAATTAAATTTATCACAGCAATATACAATATACATATACATACATAATATTGCTGTGATAAATTTAATTTCTATTAGTAAGAAAAATATTTTTATTTTTTTTTATTTTATAAATTATTTGTACAATACTTAATATTCTACAAATAAATATATAGCAGCACTGGCAGCAGAGGCTTTCGGCTGTCTGTTATGCTACATACATATGCATGTTTAATGTAATATTAAAACAGAAGTGAAAGGATAGATTAGTACTTAGGAAGTAGGGTTAGTGAGTTAATTAGAGTAGCTATAAATCTTTATATTCGTCGAAGTAGATCTGTTTCCTTAAGAAAATTATAAATCATATTCACATTTTTAGCGGTGGGCTCATTCAGAAGCTGGAATGGATTGAATAACGAAATAATTTTGTCAAGTCAAAAAGACTTTGCACAAATTGTCTGTCATTCATATAAAAACTGCAAAAGCAAATTAATTGCTTGTATTGTCACAAAATACCCCATTCAATGCTTCATTACAGCAGATATCTCAACTCACTCCGAAAAAGCGCTTACACAAAAAGAACCACGGGTTTAATTGCAAAAGAAAATCCCGAAATCCACTATTCTAAAAATTGCCTAGAGACACCATGTTGCTCAAAGGCAGAAAAAGTTCAAATGCTGCACAGCGAAACACAAAGTCGACTAGTTACAATACCAGTTACCACCATACCAACTCAAGTTGACGGCAAATACCTTAATTCACTATTAAGAAAATTGCAAAAGTTAAGGAAATTTCCAATAACAAACAAGGCTATAAAATATCAGTATTGTGAGCACTTCTCTAAAGCCACAACTACTCGATCAAATAATGGCCGGTACGTCCTACGACTGCCACCCAAGCCACCATTTTCCACCACTCCACCAATTACTATAAAACATAAAATAGTTACCTCTGATAGTTCCAATATTAAAAAAACATATACAAATTTTCGACCACGCAGGATGGCTTTCGCCAATAATAAAAAAAAAAAATCCTGTGCAATCCTTGATCGGTGAGGCACTATTACTTGTCAAGTTAGTGCATACGCACTTAAATATTACATATAAAAAATTTTCCAAAAAGTCGAAAAATACAGTATGGGACAACTCAAAATTAACGTTAAGGGATCACCAAATGCCTAATGCGATACAGTAATGCACCTACACTTGCAAAAGGCAATGGTCGCTCTTATCGCATTTATCTATGCGCGCCTCATATGGGTGGGTTATGGAAATCAGCTGCATAAAGCTTCAAATTAATTATGAAGAATTCTCTACTTTACAAATCGAAGCCGTTCTCCGATCACGGTCATTCTGTCGCAGGAGAGATAGTTCCAACTCCAGGGCTAAAGAGTACCCATTCTGGGTACATACAAGTGGTATGTTTTAAATCAAAATACGTACTGTGCACACCCGGATAAATGTGAGTATACATATTACAACTCTATCATCAAATACTTCTGCTGTCCGAATGTATTCTGCGCCTCGGCTACTGCACTAGCAGTACGCGGACATACAGACAACAACATATTCGTGGAATACTCGTACTAGGCGAAATAGGGGGCTCAGAATGTGTAAATGAGTTAAGCCTCTCACCACTCTACCAGAGAAATTTGACGCACCCTAATAAAACACAGCTCAATTCAACTTTGTAACCAGT
Source organism: Bactrocera tryoni (assembly GCF_016617805.1). Taxonomy (NCBI): domain Eukaryota; kingdom Metazoa; phylum Arthropoda; class Insecta; order Diptera; family Tephritidae; genus Bactrocera; species Bactrocera tryoni. Next base: position 24,463,307 of record NW_024395977.1, read on the forward strand.
GTATCTCTATTTCTGTTCCTATTAAATGTGTCGCTCAAGTTTATAATGTACAAGTTTATTTAATACGAAAATCTTTAATTTTAAACAAATATTTTCCTCAGAATTAAGTGTTCTAATTATTTAAGTAATTGACTTAAACCGGAGCGTAGGTAGATAGCGCGCCAGATCGTTGTTGTCGAAGTTCTAAAAAAGCGGGCGGGGCGAGTGTTAAAGACGAAAAAATTTAATGCGAATGTAAGCACGGATGCATGTAACGATGCATAAAGTATGAATCTGCCATCCCGTTGTCCATCCTTTTTGTTGAGTGGGTTGGTGTACAGGTGTGGTGAGTTGAGTTAGTGTTGTGTTATGGTGTAATCGGCTGTGGTGTATTGAGGTGTGTCTTGCTAGGGCACGCCAGTTTTTCCCAGGTAGAGTGGGGGGAGGCTTAACTCATTTAAACAGTTAAATAATGTTTTGAAGTTTAAAATTCTTTTGATTATTCTTTTATTTAGAAACTTTCTAAGTAACTAGCAGGCCTCCTTGGCTTCAAACGGATGTTAAACAATCATTTCAAAAGCTATATTTTTGTACACACTCTCCTACATTTACTTTGTCGTTTTTGCGAGGCGTCATTAAAAATGTGTAAAATGAAGAAAATTTTGAACACGTGTTTAAACTCAACAAAGATTTGTCATTCCTTACCACTGGTGGGGGGAAATGAAACGTTTTATATCGATTATTATATCTTGCTTATCTTATGAAACGTTGTTTCAATCATTTCAATGCCTAAATGTGAGCGAAGAGAACCCAAAACCTACATCTAAACGAAAACGTCCGTCTGATTAAGATACCACTGTTTCTTCCTTAAAAATAATGCCCCCACCTACTATTGACCTCATCAATTTTGCATCCCCTTGTCCTCAAGGAGAGAAGGTTCCGTCTGCTCAGGACACAGAGAAAACTGTTACTGTTACAAAAACCTCCAAGTCAGCTATTAAAAACTTACTTGTAATACCGTGGAAAAAGGCAATTTTTATCTCGAGACTTGCTGCGGATACCACAGTCGATGATATAAAAAGTTATATCTCGTCGAAATTAAAAACGGTAGACACAGACATCCGTAAATTTAATTTCAAATACAGCAGAGATATTTCCTCGTTTAAGATCAACGTCTCCGCTGACAATTTTCAATTGATACTTGACAACTCATTCTGGCCATCTGGGGTCTTTGTGCGCGAATTCGAGCACAAACGTGATACGCCCCCTGTAGTTATCACTAAAATGCCAAGAAATCCGTGGATACAAAAAACTAATTAACAATAATTCGCTGATTATTTATTACCAAAATGTTAGAGGGCTTAATACAAAACTTACTGATTTGTATTTAAATAGCATTCATTGCAACTTTAAAATCATTGCTTTCACAGAAACTTAACTAAAGCCCCACATTTTTGATAATGTAATATTCAACAGCGAATTCTAAATCTTTAGATATTACCGGCTGAACAGAAAAGGAGGTGGTGTCTTGTTTGCTGTTCATTCTTCAATTCCATCTGAGGAAGTCGATGTTCCGCATGCAGACTTCATAGAATTTAAGTGCATTAGTATTTGCGCTAATAGTGGCCATATCTGCTTAACTTTATCTTATATACCGCCTCACTCGCAGACATATCTGTATATATGCAGCATGCTTCATTAATAAAAAATGTTTTCTCAATGGCTAATAATACTGATTCCATGATTGTTTTGGGAGATTTCAATTTACCGTGCGTATCATGGAAATCTATTGATGATTATACCATTCCTATTAGTACTCGCTTATGTTTTAACGAGTTCTTAGATGAAATGTCGCAGTTGGGTCTTAATCAAACTATTTTAATTTCAAATGAGTTTGGTAAGCTCTTATATCTAGTTTACGTTGATAACGCTTCAATGTTCTCTGTTGTCCGATGTGATCCTTTGGTTCGGCCAGAGGACTCGTATCATCCTGCTTTGGAAATTAACATCGAAATCATAGCCAACTTTGCTCATAATAATACAAAAGACCTTTGTTTTCGGTTCAGCTATGCGATCAGTATAGTTTCTGAGATATGGTTTTTGGTCCATAAGGGGGCGAGGCCACGCCCATTTTCAATTTTTAAAAAAAGCCTGGGTGCAGCTTCCTTCTGCAATTTCTTCCGTAAAATTTAGTGTTTCTGACGTTTTTTGTGAGTCGGTTAACGCACTTTTAGTGATTTTCAACATAACCTGTGTATGGGAGGTGGGCGTGGTTATTATCCGATTTCTTCCATTTTTAAACTGTATATGGAAATGCCTGAAGGATATGACTCTGTAGAGTTTGTGCCAAATTTTACTTTAATATCTTTATTTATGGCTTAATTATGACACTTTATAGGTTTTCGGTTTCCGCCATTTTGTGGGCGTGGCAGTAGGCCGATTTTGCCCATCTTCGAACTTCTAACCTTCTTATGGAGCCAAGAAATACGTGTACCGAGTTTGATCATGATATTCTCAATTTTTACTCAAGCTACAGCTTGCACGGACGAGACAGACAGACATCCGGATTTCAACTCTACTCTGACTCTTTATATATATCTGACTCTTTTAGTTTTAGGACTTACAAACAACCGTTATGTGAACAAAACTATAATATCTTTTAGCAACTTTGTTTGAGAGTAAAAATAATATTGTACGTAATCCAAAATTGTTTTATGGTTTCGTCAACTCCAAACGCAGGATTTCTAATTTTCCGTCCGCTATGAAATGTAAGTCTAGTATATCTAGTGACAATCACACCATTTCTAATATTTTCGATGAATTCTTTAGGTCTAATTACTCTCCAAAATCTCCAAAAAATGTTCCCCATCAGCACAAGTTATGTCCGATTTCTGTCATTAATGCACCTACCATTTCCGAAGCAGACGTGGCCCAGATATGATTCCCTCATGCTTTCTTAAGAAATGTGCCAAATATATATACCAACGCCTAACAAAACTATTTAATTCATCTCTTATGCAACGCTTATTTCCATCGATATGGAAAGGTTATTTATAATTCCTTTACATAAGAGTGGATTTAGATCATCTATTGAAAACTTTAGGGGAATAGCAAAGTTGTCTGCAATACCTAAACTTCTTGAAGCAATTATAACATACGACATAACCTTTTGGATCTCTCCACTATTTTCTTGCTCTCAGCACGGTTTTCGTAAAGGGAAATCTACAATAAGTAATTTGCTTGAATTTGTATCACATGTATCAACGGGCTTTAGGGAGAATAAGAATACTGATGTTATATACACAGATTTTAGTAAAGCTTTTGATAAAGTAAACCATTCAATTCTTTTGAATAAATTTGATCTTGTTGGTTTTCAACCAATATATCTAAAATGGGTTGCTTCTTTCCTCAAATTCTGTTCTTGTTATTTATTAATGACATATCATCTGTTGTTAAGTTTTCAAAAGTTTTATTATATGCGGACGATGTAAAACTTTCTAAAACGTATACTTCAAACAGTCAAAGGAGTCAGTTGCAAACAGACTTAAACAACCTAGTTTCTTGGTGTGATAGAAATGACATGCCATTGAACCTTAAAAAATGCAAAACGATGTGCTTTTCATGTAGAGCTGTAGACCCTACTTCATACCCAATACAAAACTTTAGGTTGGAGCAAGTATGCAGTTTTGTTGATCTGGGAGTAACTATGGACCCCAAACTCAATTTTAATCTTCACGCATCTTCCACGGTTTTTAAGCTGAAGGCGCTCTTAGTTTTGTTAAACGTTAGTCAAAAGAATTTAGAGATCCGCTTACCACAAAAATTCTTTTTACATCTCTGGTGAGGCCTATATTGGAGTATGCTTCTGTGGTTTGGAATCCTAGTTACCAAGTCCATTCGGATAAGTTAGAGTCCGTTCAAAAACAATTTTTACTTTTTACCTTAAATCATTTGCATTGGGATTCCAGTTTAAATCTTCCCCCTTACACTAACCGTTTAAAACTTATAAATCTCCCGACACTCGCTAGTCGTAGGGAGATGCTTGGTATAATATTTCTTGTAAAACTCATCTCTCTTATCTGATACTAATTTTAACATTCCCACTCGCTCTACAGGCAGTTTAGACCCTTACTTTTAAAATTTTCTAGAACAAATTTTGAGTTAAACGAATCATTCCGCCGTATATGTCATGATTTCAATTCTCATTCCAGCATATTTGATCTAACAGACCCACTCTTTAACATCAAAAAACTTATTTTATCTACTCTTAACGAGTAACATTTCAAAATTATAAACATTAATCTAATTCTTAATTTCGGCGGTTGAAATTTTTGAAGTTATGCTTCTTATACGAGTTCGGAAAAGGTTGCGATAGATTCAGGTTGCGCAACCTTGCTCAATATAAATCTACGCAACCTTGCTCAATATGAATCTACGCAACCTTGTCTGCGAAGATATTCGAGCAGCAAGCGAAGCGATGACAATCGGCAATCGCTTGTTTGTTTCTTTCGGCACAGCTCGGCTTTTCTACCAACAACACAATGTTGCCATGCTTATGCTGTTGTTGTTTTTGTAGAACAATGTTTCAATTTTTGGTTGGTGACATATTCAATTTAAAATAAATTCTGTTGGGATTCTAACCTACGTGCTCGTCGTCACTTTTGAAGCGCTTACCACCAACACCACCATTGACACTTGAATTGCGTTGTCCTAATTATGGTTTGGTTATGCATGAAAGAAATATACAATGGATCGCCGATTGTTACCTCTTTCCTTGCTGCTGCTGCGCATATGTATGATTGTATGCTTGTTCATTATTGAAGTTATACTCCTTTTTTTTCCTTTGTCTTTCATTTCTGCGAATTCTCAACTGTTTTATGTGCCCTTTTATTGAAATAGCCTGAGTTGGCCGTTGAAAAATTAAGGCTATACTTTACAGGATTATTTCTGTAGTTAGTCTTCATTTACATTTTTTGGAAATCGACCCGCAATGACGTGGTATATCGTTTTATCTGACAGCGTGAGGTTTAAGAAGTTCATTTCTAATTTTGCCTTGTGGCATATTAGAAATGATGTTTCTTCGAAAATCGTTCGCTTACAACGGATAAAACGACTTCTGAGTGGTGATTTTAATGAATAAATTCCTTTTGGTTGAAATGCTCTGCGTTGGCCGTTGAAAAGTTAAGACTATACATCTCAGGATCATTCATTTCTTCAAAGAAATTAATGACCTTTAGAAATATGCATATTTGCATTATTTCGTTGTCATTTCCATATTCGTAGCAATAGAATTTCTATGGCATAAGTAAAGTAATGGCCACCGATTATCACCCCTTGCCGCTGTAGCAGCTTCGCCTACAAACATGCGTAAATACATATGTATGTATGTATGTATACGTATGATCGTGAATACATATCGAAGCAGATTTTTGCGAGAAGCACCAGAAAGTTGTGCAATTTATGATTTTTGGCTTTTGCCATCGTCGCGAAAATACGACTTGTTGGCAAAGGCATGCTCGGGGAGATGTTACGGCCTCTGTTTTTATGAATGAAGCGAGGTCGCTTGTGGAGTTTGCGCCTGCGTTCATGAATGAAATCGTTTTTGTTGTAAAATGTACTACACTTGTTCTTCGCCAATTTGGCTGCCATTTTGTCTTGTGAAGATCATACATAATATTGCTGTGATAAATTTAATTTCGTTTCAGAATAAGCAGTTACTATGAGGGGCACGTTGCAATAAGTAAGCGTGTGTAATTATGGTGTGTCCCAGACGTAAGCGGGTAAAGGGCCTGATGGCGCGTAAGGAGATGTCGGCAGTGTATGTCGGCTTAATTATGAATGGGTTGATTTTAGAATAGTGATGAATATATCCGTTCCAATTATCTTTTGCTGCTTTTTTCCTTAGGCGTGTAATCTCAGTTATAATGTCTTGTTTTGTGAAATAACCGAATATTATGGTTCGTGTATTTGCTGCATTTTTCGCAGCTGCGTCTGCTTTTTCATTACCGGATATCCCTGTGTGCCCCGGGATCCAAATCAGTTTCAGCTTGTTTGGATATTTCAAAAGATTGTTGCGTATGGCGACTATTTCATTTTGGTATTTTCCGGCGATTCTATGGCTTCGATGCAAGATTTACTATCGCTGCATACGATATACTTTCCCCTGGTGTAATTTACATATGTAAGTAACTGCTTCTAATAAAGCGACGACTTCGGCCGTAAATGAAGAACATATTGTGTGCAGAGTGCCGTGTCGAATCAAGTCACCATTTTCTTTTGTGACTGCGAATGTTGAGCTGTTTGCTGTTTTTGAGCCGTCGGTGTAAGTTCCAACCGTAACTGGAGTATTTTGACTTCTCCGAAGCGAAGAGTTTCCTGTATTTTTCGCTTGAGGTCTTATCCTTCGGTAGTTGCAGGGTCTTAATAGCAACGGAAGAATCTTTTATCATCCATTGTGGACGAGTTTCAGGTCCAAGAGAACATTTATAGTAAGGTAACTCAAGTTGCCTGGCAAAGTTAACGCATCGCGCGATGGCTGACAAGCACTTAGGATTCCGTTTCATCGAGAGAGCATTGTGGACGTCTTTGGCGAGAATAGTGTTGGTCGTGAACAGAAGCTTTGGTAGTAAACGTCTGGTGCAGTCGATAGTCCTGTCTATTATATCGGGTGATTTTTTAAGAGCTTGATAACTTTTTTTTAAAAAAAAACGCATAAAATTTGCAATTTCTTTATTTGAAACGTTAGATTGGTTCATGACATTTACTTTTTGAAGATAATTTCATTTAAATGTTGACCGCGGCTGCGTCTTAGGTGGTCCATTCGGAAAGTCCAATTTTGGGCAACTTTTTCGAGCATTTCGGCCGGAATAGCCCGAATTTCTTCGGAAATGTTGTCTTCTTGAAACTGGAATAGTTGCTGGCTTATTTCTGTAGACTTTAGACTTGACGTAGCCCCACAAAAAATAGTCTAAAGGCGTTAAATCGCATGATCTTGGTGGCCAACTGCCCATGCATCCCGAAAAATGCACTGTTTGTTGTGGTTTGTACGCTGGTGGAATCATTGGACCGTATTTTTTTCAAAGATGCTGTTGGACGCAACGTTACGGTGAATGGCGATCGCTATCGTTCGATGCTAACAAACTTTTTGTTGCCAAAAATGGAAGAACTGAACTTGGTTGACATGTGGTTTCAACAAGATGGCGCTACATGCCACACAGCTCGCGATTCTATGGCCATTTTGAGGGAAAACTTCGGAGAACAATTCATCTCAAGAAATGGACCCGTAAGTTGGCCACCAAGATCATGCGATTTAACGCCTTTAGACTATTTTTGTGGGGCTACGTCAAGTCTAAAGTCTACAGAAATAAGCCAGCAACTATTCCAGCTTTGGAAGACAACATTTCCGAAGAAATTCGGGCTATTCCGGCCGAAATGCTCGAAAAAGTTGCCCAAAATTGGACTTTCCGAATGGACCACCTAAGACGCAGCCGCGGTCAACATTTAAAAATGAAATTATCTTCAAAAAGTAAATGTCATGAACCAATCTAACGTTTCAAATAAAGAACCGATGAGATTTTGCAAATTTTATGCGTTTTTTTTTTAAAAAAAGTTATCAAGCTCTTAAAAAATCACCCGATAGTTGGCAGGCCAGTTTCAGCAAAGAGATTCTTTAGTGGTGTTGTTGGAAATGCTCTAATGCTTCTGCGCATGGCCACATGGTAAGGGGAGGAGAGTATTTTCATTGTAGAAACCGGGCAGTTGCCGAAGATAGGTAGAGCGTAGTCGATCTTGGAAATCACTAGTGCCTTGGTGACTTTGATAAACGTTAATGGATGAATTAAACTTTTTTTCGACGTTAGATATTTGATTATATTTAGTCGCGTTAAGAGGCAGTCCTTAACAAGCTTACAATGGGCCTAAAAGCTATATTTAGAGTCTAGTACTAGCCCTAAGATTTTAAGTTCATTTACCATACTAATATTAATATTGTTAGAATAGGTTACTAAACCTGAGCATGCTCGTTTTTTACAAATGTGTAATGTTTTTGATTTTTCGTAAGAGATAGTAGTTCCTGATGATAGGGACCATGTCGAAATTTCGGATAAGATATTCTCAAACAGATGCTGGTTGGTGAGGTTTGCATTCTTTGTGTACAAATTTACATCGTCAGCATAAAGCTGGCACTCGATGCCGCGATGGTTGTAAGTGAGTTGAGTAATCTCTTCGAAAGCTATTATAAAATGGAAGGCGGATAATGGAGACCCTTGCGGGGTTCCGTTGTCAAGTGCAGCTATGGAAGATAGGAAACCTTTTATTTTTACTTTGCATTGCCTGTGACAGAGGAAGTTCTTGACAAATTTCTTGATTTTAGGGCTTAGTTTCCACTTATCTAATTGTCTCAGAACGATATGGGCACCAACACGGTCGAATGCTTTCTGAAAATCAATTGCTAAAATTGAGACACGGTTTTTAGAGGAAAGAGCGCTTGATATAAAGTGATCTAGGTGCAAAAGAGCATCGATGGTGCCATAGTTATTTCTGTATTCAGTTTGGTTGGGGCTTATGAGTTTTCTTTTGTTGCCATACCACATCAGCCGGTTAACTATAACTTTTTCAAGAAGTTTTCCCAAACAGGGTAAGAGCGATATCGGCCTATAGTTGTTGACATCAAGCGCTGGCTTATTGGGCTTCAGGATAGGAACTATACACGAAGTTTTCCAGGCATGAGGATAGCATCCGCTTTCAAATATATTATTATAGAGGTTGAGTAAACGATGCTTAGCCTGGATAGGCAAGTTTTGAATGATTGGATAGGTAATTTTGTCAAGACCAGTGGTTTTGCCTTTAACGGACGAAAGGGCGAATTCAAGTTCGGTTAGTAGAATTTCAGACTCTAGTTGCTTAGCGGGAGGCGATAAACAGTACAAAATAGGTGGTTCAATATTTATTCGTTGAGATTTTAGGTTGCGGAACGTGTCTGAGAAGCTTGCATCGGAAGAAGAGAGTGACAGCAAAGAAGCAAAATGGTTGGCAATATCTACGGGAGCCGTTAATAGACCGCTTTGTGTTTGAATGTAGGAAAATAGAGGCTGTTTAGGAGATCCGGTTAGCATTTTGATATCATACCATATTTTCTTTGGGCTAGTGCGGGGGTTTATGGTCTCAGTGAGTTCTTCAAACTTTTTCTTTTTATAATGTTTGGCAGAACGTCGGAATAACGCATTTGCCTTTTTGTAAAGGAGCAGGTTTTCAGCTGAGCGTGTTCGCTTGCATTCATACCAGAAATTCTGCTTGGTGAGCCGTAGTCTGGACAAGTCAGCGTTCCACCAAGGAATATTTTTCCTACTTTTGTTGGGAAGCGTTCGAGGGATGGAAAAGTGAGAAGCGGTACGTATGATTCTCGAAATTTTAGCAGACTCCTGGTTCGAGTTCGAGGAAACTTGCGTAGTCTCACAAAGATTGTTGCATATTTGTCTGAACTTTTTCCAATCAGCCTCATCAGTTTTGAATTTAGATGTAAATTTAAATGTACTCGTATTTTGATTGTTGCGCGGATTTGTTTGTATGAATGTTGGGAAGTGGTCGCTGCCAAACAAAGAATTTAGCACTTGCCATGTGCATTGGGGCGCTATATTAGTAGAGCAAAACGTGACATCAATATTGGAGAAGGTGTTGTGGGTGGAAAACGACAGATAATATTGGATGCAAGTAGCGCATCTTCAACTTTTTCGCCTTTTGAGTTTGTTTTCGTAGATCCCCATAATGTACTCCAGGCGTTTATGTCTCCTCCTAAAATAAGTGGTTTATTTAATTGGTTTATCAATTGCAGAATATCAGAAGAATCAAAATCTTGTGTGGGTGGAATGTAGATCCAAGCTGCTACTAGTTTTGTTGGTGCATTAATTTCAATGGCAACTACTGAGAGATTAGACCGAACAGGTAGTACTTTGTGGGGTAGACTTCTTCTTATTAAAATAGCAGCGCCTTGTTTTTTTGTTGTAACGTGCGGGAGATTGTAAAAATAGCCTACGTAGGATTTTGTCGTGTGAGCAGGTTGATTATGTGGAATATGAGTTTCATTAAGGAAGATCATGGATGGAGTGTAAGAATTGATAAGAGTTTCTAGTTCGTGATAATTGTTGGCATGACCGTTCATATTCCATTGTATGATCGACAGCATACCGAACAAAGTAAAGACAAGAAACAGAAAAGGGAGAAATATAAATAGCTAGTGAGTGGGGAGAGAAAATTGAGTCTTGGCAACTATGAGTAAACTATGCTTGGCATAGCGCGTCTAGTCGCGTGAAGAAGAATGTTTAAGACTTGAGCTATAAGCGAATTGCGCAATGTCATTTAACTTAGCGCTTGCTAAGGTGGATTGCATTGCTTCGCTGAGCTGAGAGTTTAGAAAGGTGGGAAGATTGGTATTGGTACTTTGGGGGGGTGGGGATAAAGCGGTAAGGCTTATTGCATTTGATTTTAATGAAGAGGTGGATGGTGTATCGATTGGTGAGATATAGGAATGATGTTAGCATTATTGTTTGTTGTTGTAGTTTTTACAGTGGGTGTATTGATATTGTTGGTTGCTATGGGAGCAGGTCGCTTAGTAATTTCAGAGAATGATTGAAGAGGAGTGGGGAGGGAGCTTGCGCTCTGTATTTCTTTGCTGCTTCGCGCATACTGCAGTTTTCTTCCGTTTTTATTTTTAATATTTCTTTCGCTTGTTGGAATTTTGGGCAACTAATTGAGGACGCGGGATGTTCACCAGAACAATTTGCGCACATTAATCTTGAGCATTTTTCTTCTTCGTGCGGAGGGAAATTGCAATTAACGCATGTTGGAAGATTTTTGCAATGCTTTAGTGTATGGCCAAGCTTTTGGCAAGATTTGCAACGCATTGGGTTGGGGAAATATGGGCGAACAGAAATTTTCCTCCATGCAACACCTTTTTTTGCGGGAAGTTTGTAGCTTGCAAAGGTTAAATGTAACGCACCTGTTGGTGTTCGAACTCCTTCAGTTTTTCTCTGAAATCTGTAAATGGATATTACACCATTTGCTTCTAAGCCTTCCACAATTTCGTTGTCTGGGACGTGATTGAGGAACGGAGCGAAAATTGTGCCTTTGACACTATTGAGTTGCTCATGGTATTTTGCTCCGATTTGGCAGAGGTTTTTGATGTTGATGAACTTTTCGGCAATTTTTTTTTATTTTTTGCAAGTAGCAAGAGATTTCCATCTCTCATCTCTCTGATTTTCACATCTTTACTTATGGCGTTAAGGGCTTTATGTACCAAAAAACATGAAAAACGTGATAGGGGCTTGTTGTTGTCGCACGATTTTGATGCAATGAACTTAGGATCCTCGTTCTTTGTAATGTTTACAAGAGGGAGATCAGGAAACTCTTCAACAGATTTGTTGGCTTTTTTCCTTTTTGATTGTGGACTAGAGGAAAGCAGGGCAAACCTGTTTTCCCCTAGGTTAGTAGCCCCGGGGGGCCTGTTGCACTTTTATGTTATTAGTCACTTGGTAGAGTATACCTTTGTTCGCACAAAGAGAAGAAACACGTGGGATAGAGCGCAAAAGAAGAATAATAAAAGATAACTGCACTGAAGCGGGTGAGAAAGTCAGACGAGATCCACGAAAGAGAACAAACGTGTGCAAACGGCGGGGTTTAGTCGATGACTAGTAAGAAAAATATTTATTTGTATAGTATACGATGTTAAAAGCAAAAAATTAAAAATTTATTCGGTCGAGATTCGAACCTGTGGTAGCATCTTGACTTTCCAAGCGCTTACCACCAACACCACCATTGACACTTAGGTTGCGCTGACTTAAGTATGGTTTGGTTATGCATGTTAAGTTCTTCTTTATTGAATTTCCAAAAGAAACTGATACATAGAATCTTAAAAATACCCTAAGCTAGCTGTGGTTCAACGGCAGCGGCGTCGGCAGAGTTTAACGGATGTTGAATGGTCAGCAGAATTGAAGTTGATTATTGTTGTTGATATTATTATTTATTGATCAGCAATAATGTCGATCACTTTTGGGAGTTGCAGCGGATGTTTATTTATGTTATTCAACTTTAACAACAACATTGTTGCAATGATTGTTGTTATGTTGAAATAAATATTTGTTGTGTCAACTTTTAAGTTATTGAACTTTAACAATTACAATTACATTTTAGCAATGAATATTGTTGAAATAAATATTTGTTGTATTAACTCTCCCTCCTCAAATTCCTACTTGTCCTCAAGTAGCTTTAAAAGTATGGTATGTTATTAAATTGTGGTTGGACTGATCTAGGAAAATTGTTCGTTTCACTCATGATTTCTGTCGGAACTTTTCCAATTTGTAGGATTAGGTTTTCCTTTAGCTTTATACAAAATTTTTGTATTACAACTATTGCTATAATAATGGCTGATAGAAAAATTATAGCTATTCGGTTCGAGGAGGAATCTGTATTTATTTGGTCTAATTGTTTCCTATTTTTTATGTTGAGTGCGTGTAGGGATTCCAATGATAATATTTGAAGACGCTCCAATTCTATTGGGGTCATTTGGATGAGTGGTGCTCCGGGTTTCAAAATAGTTTTCTCCTTGTTACTGAATTCTATATTATTTATGGTTATGTTCTCATTCCAATAGTGTACGAGATATGTCCCTTTCAGATGATGGGTTATATTATTCTGTATTAGACTGCCGTTAAAGTTGTTAAGTAGGATTAAGCTGTTGTCAATCTCTTCGATTTCCGTGATATGGTCTGCATTACTGAAATCACACAGCGATTCTTTGCCCTCAATTAATTTAGAAATACATTTGGATTCTCTTTAGTTAATGGTTGTATCTTTTTTACAAATTTTTATATTGTTGCATATTTTACAGTTTTTTGGTACTTTTAACATAGAATTTTCGGACAAAAATATTTCATCTGCTTCTAAGTGAACTATTAGTTTATTTCTTACAACTGGTTTTATTAATAGATTTTGATAATTGGTTGCTTCTAATTCTGGAATTTTTACAATGTAAACAATAGCTGTTTTATTATGTAAGACTGATACTTCAGCGAACTCTAACATTTCTTCGACTGATGGAGTTGTTATATTATTTTTTTGAAATATTTTGTGGACTTCTTGTAATTCTATTTCGTTTAAAAGTAAAGTATTTATTATATTTTGTTTTGCCCATTGAGTTGCATATTTGACATTTATTATTTCTTCTTTGATTAGTCTTACATGATTTTGGAAACTTATTGCTATTTCATTATTAAACAAATTATCTTTCTTTATTGCATTTTTTAACATATTTGAAATTGTAGTTAAGTCATTAATTCTATTCTGTAGTTGTTTATTTATAATGATCTGGTTGTTATTGTTTGTATTAAGGCTATTTAGATTATTTTGTATTATTAATAGATCATCATGATCTGGATTTCCTGCAACCTATTTCCAGGCTGATCCGATCCAATTTATTGATCTCGTTTGGCGGTCTTGCAAAGTGAGTGTATTTAATGCAGTGAGTGATTGTACTATTTCGTGAGTTAGAGTATGAAAGAGATAACTTGTTTTAAGATCTTTAATGGTATGTTCACGAATTTTTAGAAGTTCAATTTCTATTTGCTGAAGATCTATTAAGTGGATTTATTTTATGGATGACGTTTGTAGCTTCCCTATTCCTTTATAGATAGTAATGGTATGTGCGTCTGTATAGTTCGTAATGTTGAGATTTGCCTTTGCCATTGGCAACCACAATAAGAGTAAAATTATCCTGGAACAGTGAATTATAAAAGGTTAGAAATATTTTTTTTTTTTTTTTTTGCTGTAATAATTGTTGTGTGTTTTTACAATTTCCTTTTTATATCGTGGTGAAAGTTTAGATCCTAATCTGCTATTTTGCTTAACAATATTGTCTGCCCTGGTGTCTAAGTTTTAATTTTTTTTTACGGTCCTTGTTATGGATTTCTACCTTCATTTGAGGAAATCTGATTTTAAAGGATCTTAAATTTTCCGTATACAGTCTTTGAATCTGTCCCATTATGTCTTCTGTCGTGTAGATTCCATTTATTACTGAAGGGTTTAAGTACTTTCTCAATATTTTCAATAAATCATCATCAGAATATGTTGACACTTCATAATTCCCACAATAGCGATATGGATGAATAAACCCTAGGTTTTACGCCCATCTCCTATTGTGGGAGTATGAGGATACCCGAACCAACACCCCCCTAAGCCAAGGTGTCGAGGTACCCGTGCCGAGGGCTGAATGGTCAGCGGGGGGTAATAAATAGCTGATCGCGAACGGTCCCCTCCGATGCCCGGGCGAGGTCGGAGGTATAAAAGCCTTCTCTCCGCATACCGGCTCTGCGGACGAGTGACCAACCCTTTCCGGATTACTCGTGGGACCAAACATGAACGAAAACAATAATACAACAACAACAACATCATCAACTACAACAACCAAATTGACGACAACAGCAACGACTAAGGACATGAACTATCGGAATCCTATTACGGAATCCGCAGAAGACGAGATACTTGCCTCCAGCCAGGAGACGAGTAAGAGTACTAACGGACATACCAACCAAAGTATACCGGTAGATACAGCAGTAAAAGCCCTGATATAAGGGAGGAAGCGTCCACTCCAAGGCTGCCATGAGCACCAACCAAAGTGCGCTGGCGACTAAAGGAGAAAACAGGAAGAAGCGCAAGAAATCCCAGAATCAGCTGAGGAAAAACCGGTACCAGAGGGCAGTCTTCATACTAGGAAAGATAGCCAAAGACCAGGCAGCCGGTACCCCAGTTGATGAGGCCGAAACAAAGCGCCTCAAAACTATCGTAGAGGAATATGAAGGCTACCTGAAAAGGAAGCAATCACAACCTCAAGAAGAGAGCAAGCGAGAGAGCACTTCTCAGAAGAGAAATCGCTCCATCACAGAAGTACCCGGAACTCAGCCCAAAAAACCGAGGCGAAGCTAAGGTGAACACAGCAGCACAACAACGGCAAGGCATTTCTGCGATGTTGCCAGAGATAGCCTGCAGGTGGCCATCATAGACGAAAATTCCTCCTCTCCGAACACAATGCAGGAGAGATGGGTGGAGATCGACGTCAGATTGTCGAGTATGGTGCTAAGCTATGTACTCGACAATCCTGCGGGTCCTCACCCGGAGTTTGACTCTTCTGAGACCCTCAGGGGCTACAGGGTCATCAAGTGCGCGGACCAGGCCTCGCTGGATTTCCTGACGGGTAGTGTGGCTAAAATTAGCAACGCCTTTGTAGGCCTCCAATTGAGGCTTATACCCGCCAAGGACATTCCGAAGAGACCTCGTGCTCGCATTTGGTTATCTCCCTCTAGAGAGCCAGGCGAAAACTCCTGCGGTGCATCAAGCTGCAGAACAAATCTATACCTAGTATAGATGAGTGGCAGCTAATCAAGGAGGAAAAACCGAATAAAGCAAGCAAGCCAATACTAGTGGCCATTTGTGATGAGTCCATTGAGGCTCTGAAAGAAGACTGACTACAAAATCAGCTTCTGGAATCCGCAAAGCCAGACTAAAAAAAATATTCCAAGGCGACAAAGCGGCTGACGAAGACGACACGGAAGAGGTCGACGACGCCAGCCAGTTGCTAAAGAATGTGGGCATCGAAGAAATCCGAGATGCCCAATAACATAAGATGCGTACAGATAAACCTGCAGCACTCGGAGAGTCCTACAGCGAATCTGACAACCCTCGTGAACGAGAGGGCATCGACATCAGCCTAGTACAGGAGCCCTGGGTCAATGAAGATACCATTAAAGGGCTAAACAGCAGCAACCATAACTTGTTTTACACACGGAACAGAGGTAAACCTAGGGCATGCATTCTTGTCAATAAAAGTATAAATGCATTTCTTTGTCCCAATTACAGCACAGCAGATATCACAGTGGTAAAGGTGGAACAGAAGGATAAGCCCTTCTTCTTGGTCTCGGCCTAGTTGGCCCATGACGAAGACTTACCACCGGCCCCGCTCGCTATACTAGTAGAGGAGAACAGGAGGGAACGGCATGGGGAAATAAACACCAGAGGTGAGTCATTTACCTAAGTATTTGCAACAAGGGCGATAAGCCAACTTTTTATATAGGTTTCCGGGGTGGGAGGAATGCCTTCAACAGACACAGACAGGAGGGCTGGAGGGTATCCGATGAGCCTTCCATGTCGGATCATCCTCTTCAGCATCCGCGAGAAGGTAAGTTAGCCTCTCACTTACCAGAAGTAGAAGAACGGTTGGAAAATCCAGTAACCACAACTGAGGAATTAGATTCAGAAGTAGAAAGTTTAATAAATCTACTCCGCTAACAGTTTTGAAAAAGAAAGTCTCTTCCTTGGTGGAACAGTGAACTCAAGAATTTGAGAACACAACTAAGGAAGGCTTTCAATGAGAGTTTTAGAACCAAAATCTGGCAGCCATATAAAGACAGTATGAAAGAATACAAAAAAGCAGTCAGGAAAGCTAAAAAGGACTCATGGCGATCTTTCTGTACATCGATAGAAAGTTGCACAGAAGCCGCCAGGCTGAATAAAATGCTATCCAAAGATCATATTAATACTGCCTACATTAGGGCGGAGGGAAGTGATTGGACCTCCTCGGCAAAAGAGTCTCTGGAGGTACTAATCACAACGCACTTCCCCGGGAGTTAGTAAATACCTTCAACGAGGGTCCAACCAGAACCACCGCTGAACGCAGCTGACTATCGAAGCCAAAAAGTAGACAAAAGAAAAATCAAATACGCCATAAATAGTTTTGCACCATATAAGGCGGCAGGTCCTGACGGGATTATGCCCATAATGCTGCAAAACCTGGGAGAACCAATGGTTCTAAGGCTAGAAAATATATACAAAGCAAGCATACAACTATCTTACATCCCAAGAAGTTGGAAAATAAGTAAAGTTGTGTTCCTCCCAAAACCAGGCAGAAGAACACACGAGAATGCCAAGGATTTTAGACCTATAAGCCTTACCTCCTTTATGCTGAAGGTACTAGAAAGGCTAATAGATCTACACGTAATAACAATAATGGCGGAGAAGTTATCGAAGTCCCAACATGCGTACATGAAGGGCCGATCAACCGAAACCGCCCTTCACGAGGTGATAAGTGTAATTGAAAAATCACTACATCACAAACAATACACCATGGCTGCATTTCTAGACATAGAGGGCGCCTTCAACAACATAGAAGTAAATGCGATAATTAATTCTCTGGCACATGGTGGGATAGACGACACTGTGTGCAGATGGATACTATCGATGCTTGAGAATAGGAAGATTATAGCTTCAAACGGCGCTGCAACACAAACAAGCTATGTGAATAGAGGAACGCCTCAAGGGGGGGTCCTCTCTCCGCTTCTATGGGTTGCAGCGCTGAACGAAATACTACTCCAACTAAACGGCGGAGGAGTGAAAGCAGTAGCGTATGCAGACGATATAGTGTTGTTGGTCTCAGGCATGTTTCCTTCAACAGTCAGCGAGATTATGGAAAAGAGCACTTCGTAGGTTAAACCTATGGGCTAAAAACAATGGTCTGGGAGTTAACTTGAACAAAACAGAACTGATGCTATTCACTAGCAGAACCAAAATACCTCAGTTTCAACTTCCGGTACTAAACGTTACTACACTCACTCTATCCCCCACAGCTAAATACTTGGGGGTGGAGATTGACACCAAACTGTCCTGGAAAATAAATATAGAAAAAGAATAAATAAAGCATACATGGCCTACTATACTTGTAAGAAAATCGTAAACAAGAATTGGGGCCTTAAACCAAATATAATCATGTGGATGTATACGGCTGTCATAGGACCTATACTTACATATGGAGCTCTGGTATGGTGGCCAGCGCTAAACAAACAATACAATATTAGAAAATTAAATGGAATACAAAGAGCAGCATGTGCGGGTGTTACGGGTGCAATCAGGTCATGTCCGACTGATGCGCTCAATGTGATCCTGCATCAACTACCAATGGACATTTTATTCACAAAACAGCAGCTATTGCGGCGATAAGAATAAAAGAATTGGGAGGTTGGAATCAGCAGAACTACGGACATAGTGTAATTCTAAAAAAGTTCACTATTAATAAATCAGACTACATTCTCCCAAAGCTGGATTTCAATAGACACTTCCAGGTGAGGATACCATCGAGACGAGAATGGAGAAGAGGTTCAATGGTAGAGGAAGATACCACCTCAATCTATACCGACGGGTCCAAAATGGACTGTGGAGTAGGCACGGGGGTATTCTCCGCTGATCTAGGCATATCTCTCTCTATACGTCTACCGAACTCGGCTAGCATCTTCCAAGCAGAAGTACTAGGCATAGAAAAAGCCTGCGAAGTTCTATTAGAAAACCACGGGAATATACATAAAGCAACTATATTTACGGACAGCCAGGCGGCCCTCCTGGCATTGTCTTCACCATGACAAATTCCAGTACAGTTCACAACTGCAAGAGAGCACTAAGCTCAATAAAAGACAAGCTCCAGCTAAACTTGATCTGGGTTCCCGGCCACAGGAACATTTTCGGTAACGAAAAAGCAGACGAGTTGGCAAAGGCAGGAGCTTTCCTCAATGAATCCATGGCGGAGCTAATACCAAGCCCGCTAGGATCGATAAAAGGAGAGATCAATAGACAATTTCAGCAAATTGCAAACAACAGGTGGAAAAACATTACAAAATGCGTCATAACTAAACAATTATGGCCAACATATGACAGGAAAAGAACCAATGACTTATTAAATAGGTCAAGAAAAAGTATTTACAGAATAACAGCTACCACAACAGGGCACTGGCCATTTGGGGAACATGCGTCCAAAATGGGATTGCCCTACAACGACATCTGCCGTGGCTGCGGAGTAGCAGGGAACAAGGAAACAATCTTCCACTTTCTCTGCGAATGCCCAGCTCTAGCACAGATCCGACACAAAACACTCGGAATCCACCAAGCACCAAACCTTGAATGGATTTCCACCAAAAGCATATCGGACATAAGTAGTTTCATCGAAACCTCAAAATGGTTTGAGAGAGAAGGTGAAACGTAATAGCAGATACAGGAGGTTCTACGAATAGTGTATCAAAATGGCACATCAAGTGCTAATTGAGCCCGATAGGGCTGCACTCCTACCTACCTACCATGTTGGTTGAAAAACAGTGTGTCTATGGAATGTAGGGAATGGAATGGTAAACTTGTAGTCAGGAGGATGTCCTTTGTAAATAAAGATTTGGTTTTTAAAAGCGTTTATCGGTACCTCATTGCTGGGAATAAGATTATGAGAAGAGCTTTGAGCACTGTGTTGGGTTTCTGTTATTGAATTAATTTCATATTGTTTTGGTACTCGAGACAATGCATCGGCTACAATATTTTCTTTTCCTGGTTTATAGAGTAATTCCTTATTGTACTCATCCAGGTATGACTTCAATCTTTTAATCGCTATTCCACCTTTTTTCCAATTACAATTATATGTAAGTGGTTCGTGATCTGTACTTGTGCGTATTTCGGCTTCAACGTTAGTGGTATAGGTCAGTTTGTCATCGGGTTTTGGAAACAAATTTGGGCATTTTTTAAGCAAATGATTTAATTCTTTTCGTTGATAATTTGCGAGATGATCTAATTTGGGTATAATTGCATTTACTGACTCAAAATTTTTCTCTTTTATGGGAATACTCATGCCGTTTCTAAGGAACAATTTACCTCTTTCGGTGTCAATAATTTGCACCAAGTTCCTTCAAACTGTCATTTCCTAATATTCCGTCAAATGTTCTGAGTGTGGGAAATAAAAAGAATTTAACTATTGATTTTGGATCATTAAACAAATTAGCCATTTTGTAATGGATTATTTTTATTTTACCTCTTACGGATACTGCATTAAATGGGGTTTCATTCTGTAGTGGATTCTGAACAAATTTTGGCTGAATATAATTTCTATTGGATCCGGTATCAATCAGTATTTTAAGCATTTGTCCGCTACTCACCTTACATTCGAAATAGGGAAGTGAGGCGTCAGTTATTTCTAAAAAATTAATATAAATAGAATCGGTTTGCTGTTCTTGGTCACTATTTTCAATAACTTCGGTATAGTCGCTAAGTGTTTCATCGTAATCTGTTTGTTCTTCTTGTTCTGAGATAGTTTGCTGATAATCAGCCATAGTTGGTACTGGTTCTTCTGTGCCTGTTTGTTGGTAAGTATCTGTATGAATATTAAAATTCCTATGTCGTTTGGCTATCTGGGCAGTGGGCATGGGTGGTCTTTTACCTAAATCAAATTGTGGTCGGTTCATGTAGTTAATCTGCTTAGTTTGGATACTTCTGTCAATGTCCATCGGTTCTGGTCGTGGTTGTGGTTTGTTCCGATTCTCTGCCTAATTCCATACTCCCTATCTTATTAAGGATCAACGATAAATGTTTATAGACAGCCTGATGGAATTCCTCAACAGACTGGTTAGCACCTTGTGCTATGGTGGTCATTTGGTACTCTAATGTACCCAAGTCCCTTTTATCTGCATAATGTAGCGTAAGGCATTTGGAGATGGCACTCCAATTTAAAGGTACGTTGTACGATTCTAACGCAGTGTCTGCGTTACCAGTTATTTTATTGCGAATGGTATGCAAAATACCAAAGTATTTTGGCGTACCAACTGTGTGTTCGTAAGTTCTTAAAATTCTGTCTACACTTTTTTTCCATGAGTCAAACTCGGCTGGGTCACCGGAAAATTCTCTTAGACTTTTTACTATATCTGGCACTTTGTCTAGTTCTCCTAAATTACCTAGGTGCTCTTGGTCAATTCCTTGACTCTCTACATTGGTAAAATCAAATGTTTGATTTTGAGTTTGTTGTAATAAAATCGGTAATTGTTCATATAACACTTGCCGAATGGCATTTGTTAAGTCGCTAGGTTGGGTCATATTTCTGTTGTTTTGAAATGTCGCTTGTCTTTGTAACTGTCTTTGTCGTTGGTGGGGATTTTCTTCAATATCAATTAATGGGGTTCTAACTAAATTATTTGGATTAGCCATCCGTTTTATCAAAATTAAATTTTGTATTATTAACTTAATACAAGTAAGTATTTTACTACCATAAGTTTTTCTTGATTCGCCTTAATCAATCAAAATCATTATTTTAATTTATTATTATTGTTTTTGAAAACCAGTAGCTGGTTTTACCCTTTTATCCTAGAGAGTCCTTTGGGTAGGAATCGCAGAATTGGGTTAAATTATACTACTTTTGCGTACAAAACTTCGTAAGTTAATTGTTTGCAAAAGTAGGAGTAATTATTTTATTATCGCTTTACGCCTTTTTTAGAAATATGTTATTTATAATTTGAATTGCTTCCAAATTCCAATTAGATATTTTTTTTTTTAATAATTTCCACTTTGCTTAATTATAGACTTTAAAAATTTCCACATAATATTCACTTTATAATTTTTCAATATATTCCACTTTACTTAATTATATACTTTAATTTTTGTAGAGAATTTCAAAATTTTCAGATAATATTCACTTTAAAATTTTAATTTCTGATTTAATATAATAATAAGATTTTAAAAATGTTAAATTTTCACACTTAATTTTTACTTAAATCTAACTTACATTGCTATTTTTTGGTGTGGCTGCCCTTCCTGGTAGTCCGGATCTCTCCCGTTTGGTTTTTCTTGTCCCTACTAGGATCCTGCAACGTACTCTTGAATAGAAGGTGTCCTGCGGGCTTGCCTTACAAGACTTGTAGTCCACCGATGTTGTCCAACAAGGTCTACTTTTAAGTTTTTATCCTTGTTGGTCCCTGCTCGGGCGCCAGTTAAGTTCTTCTTTATTGAATTTCCAAAAGAAACTGATACATAGAATCTTAAAAATACCCTAAGCTAGCTGTGGTTCAACGGCAGCGGCGTCGGCAGAGTTTAACGGATGTTGAATGGTCAGCAGAATTGAAGTTGATTATTGTTGTTGATATTATTATTTATTGATCAGCAATAATGTCGATCACTTTTGGGAGTTGCAGCGGTTGTTTGTTTATGTTATTCAACTTTAACAACAACATTGTTGCAATGATTGTTGTTATGTTGAAATAAATATTTGTTGTGTCAACTTTTAAGTTATTGAACTTTAACAATTACAATTACATTTTAGCAATGAATATTGTTGAAATAAATATTTGTTGTATTAATTTGCATGTACATAAGAAACATACGATGGTTCTAATAATTTTGTTTAAGTATAGAAATATGCTTTTGTAGAACATTTGCTTTCGCAAACATACAGACAAATGTGCAAACGACATAATATATGTATGTATGATTGTTTCGCATTTTGCTTCTACGCCGGTCAAATTTCTATACAAAAATCGGCTGAAATGTGTGAGAAAATAAAAAATGGACAACTAGGGCAAATAGTTTTTAAAAAATTTATTGACAATTAAATATAAATGAAAATACATGTAAATTTACTTAAATTTATTGAAATTTCGTTTCGCATTTTTCGGCACTTTCAAATTAATTAATATAAGTAAAATTCACGACTTAACCCGCACACGTCTTATTCGCCCAAAATTTCCAACTTTATGAAAATTGGCGCAATTATTGACACTTCAATTTTATGTAAAGTTTAAAACATGTTTACATATGATCTATATAAATAAAAATGAATTGTTGTTCGTTGGTCTGATTAAAACTCGAGAACGGCTGGGCCGATTGAGCTGACTTTAGTTTTAAAACTTTTGTCGTAGTCCAGGGTAGGTCTAAACGGTGAGCAAATAAGGAAAAAATTACGAGTAAGATAGAGTAAAACGACAATTCCATTTTCCCATATAAAAGTTGACCACTTACTTGCTGTCAAACATTTGACGGTATTTGTGCTCTCAGTTCCACTCGAATTGAAGAACACATTAAAACAAGACTTTTGAATCGACAACATAATATGAAATCGTGTATTTAAATTTCAATTTCAAATTTCAAAATATATAAATATAATTAGTGTGTTGACATGTTTGATGGTGCCAACCTTACAGTGTTACCAACTCTCAAAAATACTTTTATTATAATAACGGGGCATCTCTGCCTGTGCAGACTCCACATTGCTCATTGTTTACTAGATATAGAATACTACATAGTTTGCCATATATGGTAAGCTAGAAGCTGTCTCTTCAGCAGTTTAACAGCGCAGTTTTCATTTATATGAAAATTTCGAAGAGGACATATTCCATTTCCACATATGCTGACGGCATTTTACTTTCGGTAATATGAAAATTAGAAGAGCGAGTTAAGACGGTTGGGTTATATTATAAAAATAAAGTACATTTTCAAAATAACATTTAATATTTAGTATAATATTGTTAATTTATAGAAATATTATGCAAATTAGGTTGGGAAGTCTTAAATTTAATAAACTTATACAAGCATAAATCAAAATATCATTTCTCATTTTAAATTTATTATTTTAATTGGTATATAAAAGTTATGCCACAATTATTATATAGTAGTCCAAAAATATAAATTCTTATTTTGCAAATGATTTTTTGCGCAAATGATTATATCATGATAGCAAATGCCCACATACAGATTTGGCAATGGCAATAACAGTTAGTATTCTATAAATTCTATCCTGTCGAGATGCCCTGTAATAAGTGTATCCGAACGTTCCATTGTTTTGTCATCTCATGTAAAAAGCACGTGTATCTGATAGTGCCCATACACGAGCACACAAGTGCGTTCGATCGGTATGAATTCGTTTGCCCATACACGACACACAAATCCATTTTACGTTCGTTCTTCACAGAGTTAACATGTGCGAAAGGCAAGCGGAACATTTCTTGGAATTTATTTCTAATGTAGCATTTTTATCTATTTCATTGTATTTCGTTAATAAGTTATTCCAACTTTTATTTTTCTTACACTATGTATATGTATGAGCGCTTAGGCAAAAAGCGAAAACTTTAAAGCGTGATTTCTCGGTTTTTTATTTTTACGATTATTCTTAATTGGCGGGCAGGATAGAAAAAAAACTAAACGTCGTATGGAATTAGGGCAAAGTTTATTATCATTGGCATAAAATTATCTTATATTTAAACTAAAAAAATATTAAGAAAAGTCAACTTTTAACATATTTTTAAACAGCATAAAGTAAAATTTTTTTGATCAAAAGCCACTATTTATTAAATTTTTAATAAAATTTTACAGTTTACACTTTTTTTTGGAATTTTCTTAGTTTAACTAGAAGATAAATTAATAAAAAATATGAATCTCTTTGAATTTTTTGTTTCTGATAGATATTGCGACCTGCATCCTGCCCGCCGTCCGAAAAATGTACATGCGAGATGCATCGGGTAATTGCTTCCCAAAGGCAGAATATAAAAGATTTCGTATCCAAAAAATTTGTGAAAGATATTCAAATATATAACTATAAAGCCTAGAAATTTCGCTTGAATCAATTATTTCTTTCCCTCCCAAAAAAATCCTCAAAAAAATCGATGTTTTGAAGCCTCAAAAGCAGGCTCTCCCCTTAACACTTGCCATTGTCCGCGATCTTCACTGTTCGGCGACACGAGAGAAATGAGATTTTGTGCGCCGACAACGCCATACACGATAAACATGTTCGCGCACCGATCGTAAAAAATCAAACATTTTCGCGAACATGGATCGGTACGCGAACAAGCCCATACACGATAAACCGCAAGCGCACACATACCGATCGAACGCACTTGTGTGCTCGTGTATGGGCGCTTTGAACGTTACATTGTTTTGTCCATAAATTTAGAGACTTTTTGCTGCGCTCCTACTTTAACATCCTTGGTTTTGTCATCTCATGTTAAAAAAAATAAACATATAATTGGAAAAATATTGAAATACTGCTAAAAGTGATTTTCTTCTCGCTGCTTACAATGCCGAGGAAAAGAAAACGACCTGACATAGGTCGTCAAAGTCGTGTAAATGTGCAACGAGCTACTTTACGCTCCAACCGCACTAATGACCAGCGAGATGCTGATAATGATAACAGTCGTACAAGTATGGGAGAATTACGTTCAAGAGTAAATAACTATCAAGTGGATAGGGGGAGAATGGAACGAGTTCGTGCACATCGATCACAACAGCAGCGAGCACGGGATAACGAATTTAATCGATTCCGCAGACGCAATGCTCCTGTAAACCTCGAACGGGGAGCATTTTCCTACGATCCGGAATCTGATTATAGTGCCGACAAATCTGTGACGATTGGAGAAATGTCAATCATTTGTCAACATTGTAAAGCATTAAAGTACAGTAGTGAACCTGCAGGATTATGTTGTGCTGGTGGCAATGTACAATTGCCTCAATTGGTTCCACCACCTGAACCGTTAGACTCATTAGTTAATGGGATGGAAAGTGAGTCTAAACACTTCTTGGCTAACATCCAAAAATATAATAATTGCTTCCAAATGACATCGTTTGGTGCAACGCATATAGTACAAAACGGGTTCATGCCTACTTTCAAGGTAGTATACCATAATTGTTTTAGTAAAATTCTAATTTGTATTTGTATCACAATTAATTTAACCAGTTCTTAATTACAGATACAAGGACCAATTCATCACCTACTAGGGGCAATGCTGCCAGTGCCAGATGCAGATCATAAATTTTTGCAAATTTATTTTATGGGCAATCAAGATGTGGAAATTGATACACGTTGTGGTCATAATCCAACCGTTAAGCGAATCATTGTCCAACAACTGCAAACATTTCTTCACGAGAATAATGAATTAGTAAAGATGTTCAAAATGGCACTGGATCGGATGCCATCAGACAGCCATTATCTTGTAATAAGAGCCGACAAAACACCTGCTGGAGAGCATGCAAGGAGGTTTAATTCACCGACAATAGATGAAGTGGCTATTGTCGTTGTTGGAGAGAATTTGCAATCAAGAGATATTGTACTTCATCGCCGGAACAATGAATTGAAACGTGTATATGAAACGCATAGAGCTTATGATGCTTTACAATACCCATTAATTGGCAGGGAGAAGATGGGTACCATTTTAATATCAAAATGGTTAATCCAACAACAGGTAATTAGATTATACAAAATAAAATATTTTATATGTTCAATATATAAATGTATTTTTTTATCATATGTACTTCCAGGTGCTGATACACACAAAAAAGTCAGTGCCATGAATTATTATGCATACAGACTCATGATCCGTGAAGGTGAAGTAAATCACATTTTGATGTGTCATCGGGACTGAAAGATTGAGATACATCCGTCTTAACCCACAGCAGCTTCGATCTAAAGAGTACATTCATCTTCGCGATGCAATCAATGCTGACGGCAATGTAAATAATGTAGGAAAAATGACAATTTTACCGGCCACTTACATCGGAAGCCCGCGCCACATGCACGAGTACGCTCAAGATGCGATGTCTTATGTTCGAAAGTATGGCCGTCCAGACCTATTTATTACATTCACCTGTAACCCACAATGGATTGAAATAAAAAAAGAACTGCTACACAACCAAACACCACTTGATAGGCATGACATCACAGCCAGAGCTTACAAGCAAAAATTAAAATCTTTAGTGAATTTCATTACAAAGCATCGTGTGTATGACCAAGTACGTTGTTGGATGTACTCTGTTGAGTGGCAAAAGCGTGGTTTGCCACATGCTCATATATTAGTCTGGTTTGTTGACAAAATAAGGCCAGAAGAAATTGATTCCATTATTTCAGCCGAAATTCCTGATGAAACGGTTGACCTAAAATTGCATACGATAGTAACTAAACACATGATACATGGACCTTGCGGAGTTTTCAACAACAGCTCACCCTGTATGATCGACGGCAAGTGCTCCAAACGGTACCCGAGAAACTTGCTTGCTGAAACCATCTCGGGAATCGATGGTTACCCATTGTATCGTCGGCGATCAGTTGAGGACGGTGACGATATGTAGATGTCAAGATAAAAGGACAAGATTTTCATGTAGACAATCGTTGGATTGTGCCGTTCTCGCCCATATTGTCCAAAACTTTTGAAGCTCACATCAACGTGGAATTTTGTAACTCTGTGAAATCCATAAAGTACATATGTAAATATGTTAACAAAGGTAGCGACATGGCCATGTTCGCAGTAACAAACACAAATGATGAAGTGTCTCACTATCAGATGGGTCGCTATGTAAGCAGCAATGAGGCTATTTGGCGCATATTTTCGTTTGCAATTCATGAAAGACATCCCACTGTATTGCATTTGGCAGTTCATTTAGAAAATGGACAACGAGTGTATTTCAACCCAAACAACGCTGTGGATAGAGCGGCACGTCCACCTGTGACCACATTGACAGGTTTTTTCTCAATTTGTGAACCTGATCAATTCGCTCGGAATTTTCTGTATGCTGATATGACGCGCTACTACACACGGAACGCATCATCAAAGTCTTTTCAGCGTCGTAAACAAGGAACACCACTTGAAGGATATGAAAATGTATTTGCCACAGATGCTATAGGTCGTATATATACAGTACATCCTAATAGCGATCAATGTTATTATCTTAGATTGTTATTGGTGAATGTTCCTGGTCCGACATCTTTTCAACAATTGCGAACAGTTGATGGACATCTGTGTGCGACTTACCGTGAGGCGTGTCAATTATTACGGTTGCTTGAAAACGATTCGCATTGGGATGATACGCTCAAGGATTCTGTGATATCTTCATCGCCGCATCAAATTCGCACACTGTTTGCGATTATAATATCGACATGCTTCCCCTCAAATCCGAATGATTTGTGGATGAAATATAGGGATGACATGTCTGAGGATGTGTTGCATCGCGTGCGTTGTGAAACTTTGAATCCTACATTGGAAATTACGGCAGAGATTTACAATGACACATTGATCATAATAGAAGATATGTGTTTGTTGATGGCAAATAAAGTATTGTCGTGTTTGGGCCTGACAGTACCCAATCGTGCTATTCAAGATGCATTAAACCATGAGTTGCAAAGAGAACTCCAGTACGATACTCAAGCTATGACCGAAGCAGTTCGCACAACTGTTCCGCAATTGAAGGAAGAACAAAGGATTGCGTACGATCGTTTAACACAAGCTGTAAACAGTGGGTCTGGGGGGATTTACTTTCTTGATTCTCCTGGGGGTATTGGGAAAACGTTCCTAAATTCATTGCTATTAGCAAAGATCCGATCGCAAAATGAGGTAGCCCTAGCGTTGGCTTCATCTGGAATAGCAGCAACTTTATTAGAAGGCGGACGAACTGCACATTCAGCCTTAAAATTACCATTAAACATGCATATCAACGAAACGCCAGTTTGCAACATTGCCAAAAATAGCGCTATGGCGAAGACTCTCCAAGTATGCAAATTGATAATTTGGGACGAATGCACAATGGCCCACAAGAGGTCGCTGGAGGCACTAGATAGGACGTTAAAAGATTTACGTGATAACCAAAACATTTTTGGTGGAGCTATGATACTGTTGTCAGATGATTTTCGTCAGATTCTTCCAGTAGTTCCTCGATCGACTGTTGCTGACGAAATAAACGCATGTCTAAAATCATCAAATTTGTGGCGGCACGTAAAGACACTACAATTAACTACTAACATGCGAGTGTTTTTGCAACAAGATCAAACTGTGACTGTGTTTTCGAAGCAGTTGCTGGGTATTGGCAAAGGTAAGGTCGCAGTTGACAGCTCGACCGGATTAATGACTTTTCCCACAGATTTCTGTCACTTCACAGAATCGAAAAAGGAGCTTATTCAGCGTGTTTTTCCGGACATTAAACAACAATATAATAACCACGATTGGCTAAGTGAACGAGCAATATTGGCCGCAAAAAACAAAGATGTCGATGATCTCAATGCTACCATTCACAATTTCCTTCCAGGAGAGTTGTTTACGTACAAATCAGTTGACACGGCCACAAACCAGGATGACGTAGTCAACTATCCTACAGAATTTTTAAATTCATTGGACTTGCCTGGACTACCACCATATAATTTGAAATTAAAAGTAGGGTCAGTTGTCATCATGCTGCGTAATATTAATCAACCTCGACGGTGCAAAGGAACGAGATTGGTTGTGAAGAAACTCATGAATAACATCATCGAAGCTAAAATAATCAAAGGAAAATACAAAGGAGAGGATGTCTTAATCCCACGAATACCTATGATTCCAACGGATTTGCCATTTGATTTTAAGAGGTTGCAATTTCCCGTGCGTCTGGCGTTTGCGATGACCATAAATAAATCGCAAGGCCAATCGTTGCAAGTTTGCGGAATAAACTTAGAGTTTCCCTGTTTTGCACATGGGCAATTATACGTTGCGTGTTCGCGTGTCGGAAAACCAACATCCTTATTTATTTACGCACCGCAAAAAAAAACCAAAAATGTTGTCTACCAGAAAGCACTATTTTAATTAACTGTATATGATCATAACTGTGTTGTATTTAATTTAAGCAAAGATTTGTTTATCATGTTCACAGTTCAGAAACGAGCACATCCAAGAAAATTTAAAATTTTTGTATATGAAGTGTATAAATATAAATAAATGACTTAATATGTATATAATATGTGCATTTGGATCCTTAATGTCAACGTGTATTAGTAACTCTTTATTTCCATCAACTTGGTTCTGTCTACTTGGGAACCACTTGGCTCGCCAGGACATGATAATATGGTGGAAGTACTAAGCGACTCGGACAAATCTGATTCGATCAGAACATTATCAATGTTGAGCTGCTGGCTGTCTTCAATAACATCAATATCTACCAGAACATTCTTGATGTTGGGCTTTTGGCTGTCTTCAATAACTTGAATGTCCTGTATGTCTTCGGCCGATAAATTTAATTCACAGAATGTCTCCTCAGATGATGAAGATGGCATTGTAGAAAACGTGTTTTGGCTTTAGATAGCAGCCTTTGCTTTAATATATATTTTGTACTTTTGCCCTGTTCACGCGTATTATTCGTTCTACATTCTTACCACACTTGGTACAAAATCTGAAGGTAACAGCGATTATGTTGTAGCATTCGTCGCATCTTAATAATAATTTAATACAGTCTGGACAGTTATTATTTTTTTCTGCCGTTCCATCCACTTTTTACAAAACGGACAATGCATTTTAAGGAGTTGAGGGATATATAGCTTCACTATAACTATATTACAGCTGTTTGAGTTCTTTATTTTCTCGATGACAGATGTAGTTCTTCTTCTTTTCCTAACCATGGCCATCGCCAAAAAAAAAACGACAGATGTAGTTTGTCAGTATTCACTCAAAAAAAATTGTCTATGGTAAAATGTCACTTGAAATGTTAACGTCTCTTTGCTGTGCATCTATACTATAATTCTTTAATATTCCTAAAAATCTAAAAGCACCAAATTTCAATAAAATTAAAAAAGTATTGTGTCGTGTGTTTGTGTCTTACTAAATATGCCTCCAATAATTAGGCGGTGCGAAGTTCGCCGTGTAGCTAGTATAGAATATATTTGATTTTGGCGCAATTATTGACACTTGTCTTAATATACAAAATTGGGCCAAAACGAAACAATGAAATACATAATTACTTTCGCATGTCAATATGGAAATGCCGACGGCAAAACGCAAAGGCATATATTGCACATAGGTACATACATACATACAAGCGATTTCTTGGTTGAAAGCAAAAATTGAAGCATGAGAAATTGAAATGCCGACGGCAAAACGAAATTGCTTACATTCGAACATTGCGTATGAATCATGAAAATATCATCATAATGTTTAGGTAAATCTTTTATACATATATTTAAAATGAGTTATTATAAAATAAGATCACATATTCAGTTAAAAATAAATTCTGTTGGGATTCGAACCTACGTACTCGTCGTCACTTTGAAGCGCTTACCACCAACACCACCATTGACACTTGCATTACGTTGTCCTAATTATTGGTTTGGTTATGAACGAAAGAAATATACAATGGATCGCCGATTGTAACCTCTTTCCTTGCTGCTGCTGCGCATATGTATGATTGTATGCTTGTTCATTATTGAAGTTATACTGCTTTTGCTTTCCTTTGTCTTTCATTTCTGCGAATTCTCAACTATTTTATGTGCCCTTTTATTGAAATACCCTGCGTTGGCCGTTGAAAAATTAAGGCTATACTTTACAGGATTATTTCTGTAGATAGTCTTCATTTACATTTTTTGGAAATCGACCCGCGATGACGAGGTATATTTTTATCTGACAGCGTGAGGTTTAAGAAGTTCATTTATAATTTTGTCTTGTGGAATATTAGAAATGATGTTTCTTCGAAAATCGTTCGCTTACAATGGATGAAACGACTTCTGAGTGGTGATTTTAATGAATAAATTCCTTTTGGTTGAAATGCTCTGCGTTGGCCGTTGAATAGTTAAGACTATACTTCTTAGGATCATTCATTTCTTCAAAGAAATTAATGACCTTTAGAAATATGCATATTTGCATTATTTCGTTGTCATTTCCATATTCGTAGCAATTGAATTTCTGTGGCATAAGTAAAGTAATGGCCGCCGATTGTCACCCCTTGCCGCTGTAGTAGCTTCGCCTACAAACATGCGTAAATATGTATGTATGTATACGTATACGTATGATCGTGAATACATATCGACGCAGATTTTTGCGAGAAGCACCAGAAAGTTGTGCAATTTATGATTTTTAGCTTTTGCCATCGTCGCGAAAAGACAACTTGTTGGTAAAGGCTTGCTCGGGGAGATAATAAATTATAATAAATTTATAAAATTTTTAAGTTTTCTAGTTTTCTTTCATGCAAAATGATATGCATTTCTTGGAATATCACTAAGAAGTATAACTTCATCCGCGCGTAGGGACTCCACGCACTTTTTTTTTGTTTCTGTAGCTGAGCAGCTTAAGATCGCAACGCTTAAAACTCTCTTGCATTTTATGACCCTGCTGACCGCTCGTTCGCGGAGCATTTACCCTCAAAAACCGGACAAAATTATTTTAAGTGATTTTATGGATGAAAATGCATGATTGAATATAATAATGCAATATATTAAAATAAAACAAGTAAGGAAGGGCTAATTTCGGGTGAAACCGAACTTTTTATATTGAATATATATTTAAATAAAATGATAAAATAAAATTATAACAAAAAAAGAAGAATTCCTCCGTGTGTGTTGTTACAAAGCCTCTTCTGATTCATCAGAATGTTCAGGCAACCCTGTTTCAGTGTCGATGTGGACCTCTGGTTTCTGTGACTCGAAGAGCTTTATAGTTTCACTCAAGAAGGGTTGGCTTTTGCTTCGTTGACGTTTTCGCTGGCAACTTAAAAATGGATCAGATGTGAGAAGAAGCCTGTTTAAAACATCTTGGTTGCACTGAACCCGTGAAAATTTTCTTGCAAAGTCTTGTCGATATAGACGATAATGCTTGTTTCGAGCCTCCGCTGCCTCTTCTGATAGCTGACCGATAGGTAATAAAGCGTGTTTTATGATTGTTGGGCCATGTGCAAGTATTTTATGAAGAGTGGGCGTCATTGGATGCCAGGAGTAGTTCTCCACGTACATTTTTGCTGTATCTTTGCAAAAGATTTAAAATTTCATTACATCAATTTTATGGCTAGATGACATTGCTTCTAGAATGACCTTAAGTTTGATTATGAAATCTTTTTTTATTCCTGTAATTTCAGCAGCTAAATCTGGATCGCTGAAGAATCTTCGAGATGTGTTACCCGAATTAGAATTTCCGAAACCAGCTTTTGGCATGTCTATTAATAGTCCAGTTCTTTCCCTGTATACTTTTTGGATTCTTTCTTTATTTTCTTTCACAACTTTTTTCTCTTCTGTGGTTCGGACTTGCCATTTCTTCAAAGGAAGTTTATAAGCAAGGTGCAATATGGTTTCAAATAAACGGATTCTAGCGTGGAGAATTGACAAACCAAATTTTAATGACTTGGGATCTTCCTCAGTAGTACTTTCAAAGTTATTTAAACTTTTTGACGTTTTCCCACAAATGTAACATCTCATGGTAGAAGTGGTATCGGTAGCCGCATTGCAAACTTTAGCGTCAACCATTGTTGGAAGCAATGTATGTCGCACGAAAATATCTCGTATTGGATTGGGTATTTTGGTCACCAGCAATCGTTTTGCCTGATTCTCTACCTATAATATCTCTTCTTTTGTGGCGTTGACAGTTTCATGCAGAAATCGAATTGGTCGGCAGAAACGAATATATGAAGGTGTAGGATTTTGCTACAGAACTTTTTTGGTGTCACCTATATGTGACTGCAAACTCAAGGGAACCAATGAACTCTGAAATATGTTAGAGTCGTCATCGTCAGGAAAGCTAAAGAGCGAGTATTTTTGTTGATGTACAACTTGATGTGAACCATCGCAATCCCATTTTGAAATAAGTTCAAGATTCTCTAATTCGGCTACCGTGCAGTTTTGAAGAACCTCCTCAGTATAAAAACATAGCCTTATAGCAGTGTGGTCGAGTAAATCTTGGAGCACAACTTCAGCACATCTCTCTGTAACTCGTATTTAATCTTGTTTTGGATAACAGCTTTTCTTTGCTTCCCTAATAAGCGTATAACAAGGAAAAATACCCTTGTTTGATTCGTGTAATAACTCCTACTGTTTTCTTGTAAAATCACCTTCAACAAAGATTTGTAAGGCTTCAGCAGGTGTGTACTTTTTTATTTCTGGCTTCTGAGCTTCTATTATTTTTTTGTATTCTATGGCTCTTGTAGGTGTAGAAGTTACGTCTATTATAATTTTAGACGCAGTAGCATTACCTGACATCCTTTGACTAACGCTAGCTGCGTAAGTAAACTCCTGGACAGGTATCTGCTCGCGAAGGTCTTTAGTTTTCCGGCATTTACTATTATCAGACAACTCTTGGCTTTGTATGCTTGGGCGCCCAGAGTTAGTATTCGGCGTCCAGTTGTGTACTAAAATGGAAGCGTTAAGCCATTCTTCGTATTTTTTGACAAATCTTTCTTCTGTATAACTGGACAATACCCATTTCTTTTTTAAATCCCATATGAAATACTTTAAATCATTACTTAAAGTTTGAAATTCGCATTCTGGACACTTCATCATTTCTTGAAGCTTTTTTTCCATATATGACGTTTTATCTTCCCATTTTCTCGCAGCGCTTTCCCTACAAAGCATATATAATGTTTTTCGAGACATCTCTATAACTTTTGATTTTGAACCTGAAAAAACCAAATAATAGAACAAATTCCTAACGTAGTTCTTGCACATTTTCAATTCCAGTAATTTTGGGTACTACTCGAAAAATGTATACCCTCTTCCCAACCGTCTAGACTAATTTAGCAGGATTTCAGTATTCAAATAAAAAAAAAAAAAATAATAAAGCATTACTCATTTTTTGCAACTGATCAACTTTTTTCAAGGCGTTTTTTGTACAGGCGGGGAAAGACGGGGAAAATGTTTAAGCTGATATGTTAAGTAGAAATCCTGTAGTTTACTAAGAAAAAAAACTCAAAGCTCAACTTTGCCCAACACTACAACAAAAACACTAATTTCTAAAAAATTAAAAAAAAAATTAGTTTTTTTAATGATTCCTTGTTTTCTCGAAAAAAACATTATAGTACATTAACTAAATAAATTTTTATATTATTAATATTAAATACATACCATGTTGTCCTGAATCCATAACAAATATTTCCAAAATTCCGTTCACGCATAAAAAAAGACCACTTGCAATCTCGAGAACAATGGAGAGGTTCGCGTATAATCATGTGCGTTCTGAACGAAATCTAGGTTTCGACTACTTGTGTGGCAATATAGCGGCCTGAAGGTCATTTATTTAATCGGTTCATTGTAGATCGGTTATTTAGGTACCAAAAAAAATCAATTTTGAGTACCATCGCTGAAGTTTGTAATTTTCAATTTTGTCCGGTTTTTGAGGGTAAATGCTCCTATGTGCGTCGGTTGGGCGGGAGGAGGGTAATCGTTGGGTATTTATTTATTTATGTATACAAATTTTAAAACTATCTTAAATAACTAAATATGTATGTATGTGTGTATGCTTGTAAGTATGTAGACTTGTGTCCCTATGCATTTTTATTTTTATTGGATGCGCATAGCATGTAAATTCACGACTATGTTTATGTACATTAGGGTGTCCGTTATTTCCCAAATTCATTTTTGAGTCTGCAGCGGCTTCAAAATCTTTAGTAAATGCCCTAAAAAAAATTATGAAACCCATATTAGCTCTTGACATTGATAATAACCCGTGCCGCAACGACGATTTATTTCCCATTTAAATAACATGGGGTTTTCGTACTTTTTGCAATTAATTTTTTCTTAGCGAAACCAATTGATACATTGCTGCGGCACCGAATTATTTTTGTAGGAAATTGAACGTTCTACAAAAATTTCTCTGAAATTTTTCAGATTTTTGATTGTCGTTTCTTTTAAGTCGTTCGCGAATTATAGCGTCGCAAACATGGAGCAAAATAAAGAGAAAATACGGCATATTTTACAGTACTACTACGATAAGGGCAAAAATGCATCTCAAGCCGCCAATAAAATTTGTGCAATTTATGGACCCGATGCAGTTTCCATTTCCACCGCACAACGATGGTTTCAACTTTTTCGTTCTGGTGTAGAGGTGGTCGAAGTTGCGCCACGCTCCGGAAGGCCTCTCGTCGAAAATTGCGATAAAATCGCTGAATTGGTCGAAAGAGACCGGCATAGTAGCAGCCGTAGCATCGGTCAAGAGCTGGGCATGAGTCATCAAAAATTCATTTCAATTTCAATAAAAAAAAAATTCAATAAAAATACCGCAAGACTTTTTTGACAACCCATTATTTATTTTTAATTGTATTTCGGCTTTGCTGATAAGTATGCAAGTTCAATGATATTTGAACATATTGCCGAGGAAAAGAAATTATTACTTAAATTAGTGAACTGTATATAAGTTAACAATAGTTAACGTACTGAAGTTCCCATGCTGCCAAAAATTGCAATGCATGCAGTCTGCATCGTTCACTTCATGCGCGATCAAATTAAATGTTTGGTCAGCCGTTGTAATTCGATGTTCAGCTCGTTGCATGAGCATGGCACATGAGCGTGGGAAATGCTTATTCAAGCAATTAGAGACCGACGCTAACGGCAGCAGCGACGGTAAGAATAGTAGGCTAGCAGTAAGCTTACGATTTATTAAATAAACAGTTTTAGAACGAAACTCATCGTGTTAATACATTTCAAAGTAACTTTGGGTAGTCGACAACACCGTCGCTACCGCAGAAGGAGTTATAGAAAGTTTATCAAAAATAACTAACACATTTCAAAGTAACTTTGAGTAGTCGACAACATCGTCGCTACCGCAGAAGGAGTTATAGAAAGTGATCAAAACTAACTTATATACATTATATGATGCTTAAACTTAACTTTCTTAAATTTAGTCCTTTTTTGAGATTGCAATATCGATGCTTCCATTCCTTGACTTTTGTGCCCAATTTTGCTGCAGTCGTTGGTGTGCATCTGCTTCGTCTACCATTGGTCCCACATTGAGGACCTTTCTTTCTGTTTGTGATTGCAGAATCATTCCAATCATCCTCCGCATTCCAATCATCTGCATTTTAGCAGTTTTGCGAGCTGTAATTGTTGGCTGCTTTTTATAATTTACGAAATCTTTTCCTTTTTTGGTAGAATTCGGATTTGGCTCAACTAAAACATCTTTGCGCTTTTTCGGCAATTGTGTTGCTTTGTTCAAAACTTGTATTTCCTCTTCCTTCCCATACGCTTCAGCATCATCTTCCAAAATGTGGTCGATTTCTTTAGCTTTGTCCTCATCTTCAAACGATTTAATTTGGGCTTCACTTTTAAACATTTCTCCAAAAGTTGGTTTTTCCTCAGCTTTTGAAGGTTTATGAAGTTCTTCAAGTGATTCTTCTTAAACTTCATTTTTTTGTTTTTTGTCTTCCTCCATTACTTCTGCTGTTTTTTCCTCAGCAGAAGACAGATATATACAAGGAGGATTAAAGATTAGAACTTTTATACATTTTAAATCCGAGTCAAAACTGTACAAAATTTCAGGTTCTTCTTCTATCGTAAAATCTACTAACAGCACATCACGCTGAAGAGAACTGTACGTAATTTCGGTCTCTCCTTCTTGTAATCTCGCTTTACAAAGTTTAAGGTTTTCGAAATACTCCGGCGTAATACAAATACAATTTTTCAACTTCAAGAAAAATTTTTGAAAAGTACTTTGTGTGAAAATTGTGCATTTTAAGAAACACAATTTTCAAAAGTTTGATATCATCACTTTTTATTGTAATGATTTTGTGGAGATCATCCATTACTTTTCTGAGGAGTTGAATTTTCCTCTTGAATATGGAGATTCCATGATTAAAATCAAATTTATATGATTTGTATTTATTTGTCATGTCAGACTTTGTTGGAAAAGTGTTGGACGTGTGCAACACCTTTTCGGATAAGTCCGCTTGGAGATCAAGAATTTTGTTCCTGTTTATACCCATGATTTTTTCCGCAGCACTTTTCGTATTTCGCAGTTTCGTGTAACTGCTGGTATTCTCCAAAGAAATCGTTGGAGGTATATAGATTTGGTCGCCTAGTTGACCTTGCTGTGCCTCGACTCACAGGCGCTAAATATTTCTTGGATAGCAGTTAGATCACTGCGTTTAGTCTCCGCTATGTATTACGGCTTATGTGATCGGTTTAATATGCGGGAATATACTACACCCGTCTTACAATTCTTTTTGTTTTCTGTTGCTTATGCGGGAATATACACCCGTCTTAATATTATTTTGTTTTAATTTGTCTGTACTTTGAACAGGGCTTTTTTTATATATTGCCAGTTTTATAAATACAGGACTTTTTAATTTGGCCGAGCTCTTTATCCGGCTCGAAGGACCAAATATTTAAACTCAACAAAGATTTGTCATTGCTTACCACTGGTGGGGGGAAATCTTATCGAATGAGAAATCTTTCATTCTAGTTTTTATTTGGTATTTTCCTTACTTATATACAAATTTTAAAACTATCTTAAATACAGTACACCGCCAACACATTAGAAACATGGTAAATAAATATAAAAATTTACGAATAACGTACTGGGAAGCTGCTAGGCAAATAATTTGAATTTTTTCCACTGCCTAAGCATTAAGTAGGCTGTGCGCTACATATTACTCGGTGTCAAATATAAAATAAATATACCGTTACAATTAGCGGAACTTAAATATGAAACCATATTGAAATGCTTACTTACATGGAAGTAGTATTTGTGATTTCTGGTTCATCAGAGGTAAATTGTATGGCGTAATGGAGGAAATCGAGTTTTTTTTATAAATGTTTATCTATTATTTCATATTATAGATTCCAGAGTATTGTTTGTTAGGTTAGTATTTTATGAAGTTTTCTGAAGCTTTATAATACAAAGAATGAAAAATACACTTTTTAGGAAATAGGTAAAAAATCTGACATTTCAAAGAAAATTAAAAGTGCTATTCCTGCACTTTGTAAAGATGAAAGTACATCCTACAGAAAAATAATAAAAAATTGGAGTAAGTGCAGCTACTGTTACTCGATTAGCGAACATTGTGCACACATTCAAATATTGCACCGTTGGTCGCACAAGTATACGGCAAAATGCTGCCCAAAATGGGAAAATGTCTGAGCGCATTTGACGTAAAGTAATGTGGTTCGCTCTGTAATCGCGCAGCAAATCAGCTAGGGAAATTTAAAAGAAGCTAAATGATGCTCATGTAAAAACATTGCAAAGAAGAGTTGAATGCATCTTAAAAAAAAACATAAAAACCGTCGTACAGCAAAGAAATCAAAATTGACCAAGCGAATGAAAAGTCAACGAGTAGTAAGGGTCAAATTCCATCAGAACTACACAAATATGAATTGAAACAAGGTAAACATAAAAAGTTATGAACGTCCCCCGAAAGTCCCCCATTCAAAGTTACTCTGCTATTTAACATGATTTTCTCTTTAATAAAGATTAACTTTAGCGACGAATGCCGGCTAGAAGCAGTGACAGAAACCATTCAATTTGTGCCACGTAGACCGTGTGAACGTCATGTGGCGAACTGCATTCAAAAAACGGTAAAATATTTCCCCAATGTAATGATTTAGAGCTGCATATCGGTGGAAGGTCATGGACCAATTTATTTTGTTGAGGGAACGATGAAAAGTGAACAGTACAGCAATGTACTTCAAAATGGTTTTGTACCATATGTGGCAACACTGAACCCTCCAGCAGCCCAATACCCTTATGCGCACGCTGAGGTGCCTTGCCACACCTCCCGACTAATGATTGATAGCTTTCACAAATTGGATATCAATACATTACTTTAGGCGGGAGTTATATCGTCACATCAACCCCCACCAAAACCCAGAAGACACCAGTAAACGGCAACAATAAATCATTTACTTTTAATTTGAATTTTAAATAGTTTAAGTCAGCAATATAAAACATTGTTTTCTTGCAAACTGAATTGTATTCATATTCATAAATTACTAATAATAATTTTTCCCTTTAATTGTAAAATATCAAAGTCAGCAGAACAAAACATTGCAACAATTGTGTACTAATTAATACTTACCTTTAAATAGTTTAAGTCAGCAATATAAAACATTGTTTTCTTGCAAACTGAATTGTATTCATATTCATAAATTACTAATAATAATTTTTCCCTTTAATTGTAAAATATCAAAGTCAGCAGAACAGAACATTGCAACAATTGTGTACTAATTAATACTTACCTTTAAATAGTTTAAGTCAGCAATATAAAACTTTGTTTTCTTGCAAACTGAATTGTAAAATATCAAAGTCAGCAGAACAAAACATTGCAACAATTGTAATTTATTCTTACTTCCTGTTGACCAACTTTCATACAATTATTATTGCTCTTCATGTAAAATTAATTTTAAAATAAAATTCATTATTGGTGTAACCTTCAAAGCGATAAGGTGTTTTATTTAACGAAGGAACATAGAAACATAACTGGCGCAGTCGAAAAGCCAACGGTTCGAGTCGAAGCTAAGAGTGCTAACGAAATAAAACTTTGTGAATCCTTGGACCACATAAGGGGCCGCCTGTTCTAAATCCGAGGGAATATCGGACGGAAAACAAATACCAAGAGCACATTGGTATAAGGCCACAAGGAGATAAGTGAACCGTTGGAAAAAAGGACCTACACCCCTCATGCATACCATTCTCATAGGGGCTCTGTAAGTAAATGAGCGGTTATTGAATTACATATATATATAAAATAAAAAAAAAATAATATTAAAAAAATAAAACAAAAAAAAAATTGAAGAAAAGTTGACATATGTGCATAAATATATTGCGAAAGTAGATGAAATTAGAAAATTTGGAATGAGAATATATTAATTCAAAAGAAAGATTGGAAAGATCAAAACAAAAAAAAAATTAAAAAACAAAAAAATCGAAGAAAAGTTAATATAGATACATTGCGGAAGTAGATGAAATTAGAAAAATTTTTTTAAATAAAAATATATTAATTCAAAAGAAAGAGTGCAAAGACCAAAAAAAAAAACCAATAGTTAACATACTCGTATGTAGATAAAGTGAAAGTTGTGAAAAGAGATGAAATAAGAAAAATTACATAAATATATTAATTCAAAAGAAAGATAAGAAGGATCATAAAAAAAAAAAAATATGTATATATACAATCTTTACAATTTAAACATACATTACCAAAATCAATAAAATTAAAAAGGAAAAGGAAGAAGTGGAAAAGTAGAAAAAGTTAAATAAAAATTAATTACATATTATTTTTGTAGGCATTATTTGATTCCAAATTCTATCAATCGGAACCAAATTATCTTACGTAAATAAAACAAATTATTTTTGATGAGTAGTAAATCTAGATATTTTCCATATCCTAAAAGTTTTAAGATTTTTAAGTCAAGAAGCCTACCCGTTATATCCGAGGACAGTACATTAAATTTTAATATGCTTTCAAATACAGAAGTTCCAAGTATATCAGGGACTCAAACGACAACCAATAGTAACAACATGAATAATATCGACATTTTAACTCACTTAGAATTCCAGATGCAATCAAGGACCTACCCAAATTTGATGGTAATCCAAGATT
Source organism: Bactrocera tryoni (assembly GCF_016617805.1). NCBI lineage: Eukaryota > Metazoa > Arthropoda > Insecta > Diptera > Tephritidae > Bactrocera > Bactrocera tryoni. Next base: position 24,504,389 of record NW_024395977.1, read on the forward strand.
GCTCCACGAATTCATTAGTAATGTGGAAGAAATACTCCTTAACATTAGTGGAGCAGATAACACTCCTCATGGACTAATCCTTTGAGGGCCATAAGAAATAAAATATGTAGATGGTCAAGCCAACGAAGTCTTAAACATGTATGGCACATCCCTCAATTGGGATGAGATCAGAGGAAACTTGATATCGCATTATTCAGATAAAAGAACAGAAACATCCCTAATTAGAGATCTTCATTGTTTAAAACAATACGGCAAACCGATCGAAAAATATTACAGCGAAATAATGGAAATCCAATCAGCCTTGTCTAATAATTTATCTATTCATGAGTCCGACACTAATGTAATTAATGCAAAGAGAAATCTATTTTCTGAAATGTGCCTAAACTCATTTTTGTCGGGTTTACGGGAACCTATGGGATCTACGATTAGAGCGATGAGACCAGAATCATTGCCGATTGCCCTTGACTACTGCATCAGAGAACAGAATATTCATTATATTAGGTCCAATTTGAATAAACCCAAATATCTTCATTGGAGACCAAATTACCAATATAATCCATATCCTAAATATCCACAAAATTTTGTAAATAATGCACCAAGACAAGAAAATTATTACCAACCTAAAAGATATTCAAATTTTTCAACCAGACCTTACTATGTTAATAGCAATAATTTTGAGCCAAATTCAAACAATCAGAATCGTAATTTGTTACTCCAAAATTCCAGAGTATATCGCGAGAATTTTTCAAATTTTAAACCTAGCCAACGCTTCGATAATTTTTCGAGACGAACAAATTGGAGGCAGCCTCCAACAGAACCTATGGATACCGGTAGTGGATTTTCAAAATTTGAAAAGGCCACAAACAAATTTAAAACTAGCCCAAGCACTCAATTAAGTAGGATAACAAATAGGAATGAAATTAATAATATTAACGAATTTAGAAGTCTTCGAAATGAAAGCTCTGTCCCATGTCTTGACCATGTTAACAAGATAAACCTGGACCAATATGAAAATTACAATATTGACGATAATCAGGATTTTTTACAGTTAGCCTCAAGAAACAAATAGGATATATAGACTGCAATAAACATGGTAGTATTTTACCCTATATCAGTATAAGCTCTCCATTTGGCAGAAAATTAAGATTCCTAATAGATACCGGAGCTTCTTCCTCATTTATAAACCCGGAATTTATAAATCCCTTAGATATCAAGAAATGTATTCCAATAACTACATATATCTACCATCTTACATAAATATATAATTGACAAGCAAGTGACATTACCTATTTTCAAAGAAATTAGGAAAACAGGAACTCTTACATTCTCAGTTTTTAAATTCCATGATTATTTTGACGGACTGTTAGGCTTAGATTTTCTGACAAAAATTAAAGCTAAAATTGATCTTGAAAATAAAATACTAATTACAAATAATATTACAATACCTCTTAAAATGAAACCAAATTTTTCCTCTGATAAATTCACAATAGAGGCAAATTCGAAACAAATCGTAAAACTGCCAGTTGATTCTAAGGAAGGAGATATTATGATAAATACAATAACTTTGGACAACGGCTTAATTATTTCTCCAGGCATATATTTTGCGAAAGACTGGTTTAGTACAATAGAAGTAGTTAATCCCACGGGGAATGACCAAACAATTTTCTTAGAGCAACCCCTGAAAACAAGTCCGTATGATTCAGAAAACTTCGTCGAACTTAATAACTTTAATATGCATTGCAAATCAAACAGTGAAAGAATTGCAAATTTATCTGACTTACTCCGAATGGAACATCTGAATGGCGAAGAAAAGCATAAACTTTTGAAACTATGTACTAAATATAGTGATATCTTTTATAGAGAGGATGAAAAGTTGACGTTTGCAAATGAAATAAAACACAGAATTAGGACGACGGACGATATTCCTATTCATACTAGGTCTTACAGGTATCCTTTCGTTCACAAAGAGGAAGTTCGAAGACAGATATCAGAGATGTTGGAGCAAGGGATTATTAAGCCGAGCTTTTCCCCATGGAGCTCTCCAGTATAGATTGTTCCAAAAAAGAAGGACGCATCGGGTAAAACGAAATGGAGACTGGTCATTGACTATAGGAAGTTGAACGAGAAAACCATCTCGGACAGGTACCCACTCCCGAACATATCTGAGATCTTCTATAAACTGGGCAAATGCCTTTACTTTTCGACTTTAGACTTAGCAAGCGGCTTCAATCAAATTGAAATGGATCCACGAGACATATCAAAAACAGCCTTTACTGTGGAAGGGGGTCACTACGAATACGTAAGAATGCCTTTTGACTTAAAAAACGCACCCTCAACTTTCCAGAGGGTCATGGATAATGTCCTAAATGATTTAATTGCAAAAATCTGTCTAGTGTATTTAGATGACATTATTATATTTTCGACGTCCCTCCAAGAACATATTGAGAATCTAGAAAAAGTCTTTCTAAAGTTAAGATGTTCAAATTTTAAGGTCCAGATGGACAAATCAGAGTTTATGCGAAAAGAAATTGCTTTTTTAGGACATGTAGTCACGACGGAAGGCATAAAACCGGATCCGACAAAAATAGAAGCCATCCAGAAATTTCCAATACCACGAACTAATCGTGAAATAAAATCGTTCATAGGCCTACTTAGTTATTATAGGAAGTTTATCCCGAACCTGGCAAGACTTGCAAAACCAATGACAGAATGCTTAAAAAAGGGCAGAAGCATAACACTGAACGCCAGATACCTAGAAGCTTTCGAAACATGCAAGAACATTTTAATGAACGATCCAATACTGCAATACCGTGATTTCACAAAGCCATTTTTACTCACAACAGACGCAAGTAACATTGCGCTTGGAGCAGTCCTTTCTCAAGGTCTCATAGGTAGTGACAAACCTATTTGCTACGCAAGTAGGACTCTTTCTGAGAGTGAGATTAACTATTCCACTATTGAGAAAGAGCTTTTAGCTATAGTGTGGGCAACCAAATATTTCCGCCCATATCTCTTCGGTCGTAAATTTAAAATAATTACTGACCACAGACCACTTACATGGCTAATGAGTCTCAAGGAGCCCAATTCGAAATTGGTGAGATGGCGCCTGAAGTTGGAAGAGTATGACTACGAGATCGTATACAAAAAGGAAAATTGAACAGTAACGCAGATGCATTGAGCAGGATAAAATTAGACCATGATAAAACCGCTGATATAAATTTGTGTGATTCGGAAGAACTGTCTACAATACATTCATGTAAAGAAAATGTGAATGATGGCATACCAATCTCAGAAAAACCTTTAAATGAATTCAACTTGCAACTTTTATTAGAAAGATCTGACAAAAAACCCAGTATGACTGTTGAAACCATCTTTAGAAACAAACAACGTAGAACTATAAGAGAAAAAGAATTTTCTCAAGACACAATAGTTCAGATTTTCAAAAAATTTATACCCTCAGGTAAACTAACTGCCATTTTCTCCGATGAACCAACCTTCAGAACTATTCAACTGATATACTCAAAATACTTTTCAAATGGAAAACAATTTCGTATTGTCCGATGCACTAAAATCCTATCAGATGTAACTGACAATGATAAGCAAGTTGAACTAATTCGTACCTGTCATGAAAATAGGAACCATAGAGGAATTATGAAATTTATGAATACTTAAAGAGACAATATTATTTTCCCCTTATGCAATCTATAATAAATAAAACTTTAAATAATTGTGAAATTTGCAATACACTCAAATATGACAGACATCCACCAAAATTAGAATTCCAAGTTACAGAAACACCAAACGAACCTCTTCAAATTTTGCACATTGACATATATACTATAAATAGTAAATGTATTTTGACCATCATCGATAAATTTTCTAAATATGCGACAGGCTATACATTACCATCAAGAACAAGCGTTTGTGTGCTTAAAGCTTTAAAAACATTTATGAACCTTGCGGGAATACCTAAGAAAATTGTTTGTGATCAGGGTACCGAATTTACATCTAACATTTTTAAAGATTTTTGTAGACAATATGAAATTATACTTCACTTCACATCATTTCAACAATCCAGTAGCAACTCTCCAGTAGAACGACTTCATTCAACCCTAACTGAAATATACAGAATTATAATGACAACCAGAAAATCCAAGAAATTGGAATTAGATCACGAAGAGATATTAGATGAGACGTTCATAACTTACAATAATACAATCCATTCATCTACAAAATTTACACCATATGAGTTATTCTTTGGAAGACCGTATAACTTCTCAAGAGACATAAAATACGACAACAAACACGAATTTTTAGTTAAGTTAAATGAATTTAAAGAAAACTATACCCCATAATTAAAAAAAAAGTTATGAAAGCTAAATTAAAAATATTAGTCGTCTTAATAAATCTAGGAAACCTCCAGAGCGTAGGGACAAAGAAGAGGATATATATAGAAAAGAATGTAGGAGAAACAAAATAACTGCACGATTCTCAAAACATAAAGTATTAAAAGATAATAACGTTACTTTACAAACTACTAAAGACAAAAAATTACACAAATCAAAAATTAAACTGAGACCACGAAAATAATAAACAATTATTTACCTTTAGAATAGCCTTTGCTTATGGACAAGTCTTGGAAATACAAAATTTTGACGAAGACCAGAATATGATAGCCCTGAAGATTGGACACGCGAGAACGATTGAAAGTTATTTCAATTTCATTCATATAATAGACTTGGACAATTATAATTCGCAAACTTCAAAATTAATTACTATCGTAGACAAATTTGAAAAAAATAGCCTTCTAAAAGATGCTGCTAAAATTTGTAAGATGAAACTTAAGGGACTCGAAAACAAACTACAGACATTAAATCCATATAAACGTACAAAACGAGGACTATTCAACGGCTTAGGCTCTGTAATAAAATATGTAACTGGGAACATGGACGCAAATGACGCTATGACTATAAACAAACAAATACAAGAACTCCAGGACACAACATTAAATTCAAAAATAATAGAGGAAAATCAAAAAAGTTTGAATATACAAATGATACAGAGATTTAAAAATTTGACAGAGCATATGAATAACAATCAGGAAAGCATTACAAAATTTTTAGAAAAACTCTCAACAAAAACAACTAATCATATTCTAAAAGAAGACAATGCGCTATTAGAAATCCAATACATGAATCAGCTTGATTATAATATAGATTTATTATTGAACCATATCTCTGACATAATAGAAGCTGTAATGCTCGCAAAACTTGGTGTAGTATCAAAGCTTATTCTTCATCCAGATGAATTGGATGAAATAAGACACCATTTTAAGTCCCAGAATATTGACTTAGTTTCGGACGGACACCTTTACGAACTTCTGGAACTCCAAGCATATTATAATAATAGCAACCTAATTTTTAATATAAAACTTCCAAATTTGGCTAAAAGTACGAATTCGCTTTTCCATCTCATTCCTCTTCCTATGAATAATACGAAAGTAATTAAAACAAAACCATACGTAAGTTACAATAACCACGAGCTCCAATACTTAACAGAGATTTGCCCAAAAATTGAGAACGTGTATTATTGCAAGAGGTCAAATGACTTCGAAAGCACCAATAATTCAACTTGTATCGCTAGAATCTTGAATGATAAAACACCAATATGTCCTGTGAACGATGTGGGGCCCACATCGAATATATTCCAACCGGAAGATAATTATATAATGGTTATCAACGTAAAGGGACTACCGATAACCTCTGATTGTGGGCAAAACTTCACAATTGAAGGAACCTCCCTTCTCCACTACACGAATTGTTCCGTCACGATAGCGGGAACAACATATAAAGACAACCCTTCAGTCCATTGGGACACAATCTTCGTAGCACCACCAAATCTAGAGAAAGTGCAAATAACAACAATAACAGAGACTTTAAGCCCAGAGAAGATCAAAGACTACAGTTTCATCAACAAAAATGATATTACGAGATTAAGAAAGGATGCAATTCAAGGAAGAAACATAATTACGATAACAACATTGATACTCATCACCTTAACTATCACTAGTGTAACTCTGTTATGGAAAAACCCCATAATTCGGTATTATCCTAAGCCCACTGAAGCCGCTCTGCCCCCACCAACTTCGTTGTGGCCATCGCTCTACTCTAAGGGTGGAGGAGTTATATCGTCACATCAACCCCCACCAAAACCCAGAAGACACCAGTAAACGGCAACAATAAATCATTTACTTTTAATTTGAATTTTAAATAGTTTAAGTCAGCAATATAAAACATTGTTTTCTTGCAAACTGAATTGTATTCATATTCATAAATTACTAATAATAATTTTTCCCTTTAATTGTGAAATATCAAAGTCAGCAGAACAAAACATTGCAACAATTGTGTACTAATTAATACTTACCTTTAAATAGTTTAAGTCAGCAATATAAAACATTGTTTTCTTGCAAACTGAATTGTATTCATATTCATTAATTACTAATAATAATTTTTCCCTTTAATTGTAAAATATCAAAGTCAGCAGAACAAAACATTGCAACAATTGTGTACTAATTAATACTTACCTTTAAATAGTTTAAGTCAGCAATATAAAACTTTGTTTTCTTGCAAACTGAATTGTAAAATATCAAAGTCAGCAGAACAAAAATTTATTCTTACTTCCTGTTGACCAACTTTCATACAATTATTATTGCTCTTCATGTAAAATTAATTTTAAAATAAAATTCATTATTGGTGTAACCTTCAAAGCGATAAGGTGTTTTATTTAACGAAGGAACATAGAAACATAACTCGGGCAATTCACCCGACCTAAACCCCACCGAAAACTGTTGGACGTTCCTTAAATCGAAGATATATTCCCGAACAAATCCCACAATAGCCCCACTCAAAGATAACATAAAGGGTGTGTGCCTAAATGATCCAGATTCAAAAATAATGATAATATTTGTTTGAATATTATGTCTCAAATGGTGAAGGCTGTTAATAAAAATATAGGTTTGTCAACCAAATACTAAAAAAATTTAAGTTTTTCTCAATTTTATGAAAAGATGATATTTCAAATAAATATAATACAAACAAGTAAGGAAGGGCTAAGTTCGGGTGTCACGGAACATTTTATACTCTCGCATGATAAAGTGAGAATATTTCACATATTTTTTTTTTTTGCTGTAAAATTAATTAGATTAGATCAATTTGTGTACTTTGAGTATTGAATTGTATTTTCATTTCCTAATGTATACTCGTACATTATACAGAAAAGGCATCAGATGGAATTCAAAATAGCGTTATATTGGAGAAAGGCGTGGTTGATAACCGATTTCACCCATATTTCGTACATGTCATCAGGGTGTTAAGAAAATATTATGTACCGAATTTCATTGAAATTGGTTGAGTAGTTCCGGAGCTATGGTTTTTGGTCCATAAGTGGGCGACGCCACGAACATTCTCAATTTTTAAAAAAACCTTGGGTGCAACTTCATTCTGCCACTTCTTCCGTTAAATTTAGTGTTTCTGACGTTTTTTGTTAGTCGGTTAACTCACTTTTAGAGATTTTCAACATAACCTTTGTATGGGAGGTGGGCGTGGTTATTATCCGATTTCTTCCATTTTTGAACTGTATATGGAAATGCCTGAAGGAAACGACTCTATAGAGTTTGGTTGACATAGCCATAGTAGTTTCCGAGAAATGTACAAAAAACATAGTAGGGGGCGGCGCCACGCCCAAATTTCCAAAAAAATTACGTCCAAATATGCCCCTCCTTAATTCGATCCTTAGTGCCAAATTTCACTTTAATATCTTTATTTATGGCTTAGTTATGACACTTTATAGGTTTTCGGTTTCCGCCATTTTGTGGGCGTGGTAGTGGGCCGATTTTGCCCATCTTCGAACTTAACCTTCTCATGGAGCCAAGAAATACGTGTACCAAGTTTCATCATGATATCTCAATTTTTACTCAAGTTACAGCTAGCACGGACGGACGGACGGACAGACGGACGGACAGACAGACATCCGGATTTCAACTCTACTCGTCACTCTGATCACTTTGGTATATATAACCCTATATCTGACTCTTTTAGTTTTAGGACTTATAAACAACCGTTATGTGAACAAAACTATAATACTCGCCTTAGCAACTTTGTTGCGAGAATATTAAAATTGCATTCACATATCGTAATAATTTTTGATTTATTTGACTCTGAACGCAAAACTATATGAATAATTGTCCGTGTTTCTAATGGGTTGGCGGGGTACTGTAACTGTACTGTATGTGTGTATGTTTCTATGTATTGCGGCATATTGTTTATTGCTGCTTGACATGGGGTTGTTTCCAAATGTATAATTTAATACATGTGTGTGTGTTTAATGTTATCTCTTCTGTCAATTTATGACTTGTGTCCCTATGCATGACTATGTTAATGTACATGCATACATATGTATGTATGTAAGTATGTTTGAAAATAGATATTAATTTTTAATTGTATTTCGGCTTTGCTGATAAGTATGCATGTTCAATGATAATTCCTAACACTACTTTTACAGAAAAAGTAAAACAAAATGAATCAAAGAATTACAACAACTCAAAACTAAAAGAGCACTAACACTGCTCAAACATATCTTACTCCAAACGCCAACAACGACTTAAACACTTCAGCAACCTTTTCTTGCGCTCAAAAACTGAATTATATTCCAGAAAAAAGCAACACCATAAATCCATTTGTTTCTCTCAATTCTTCCCCCCACAGCACTCTTAACAGCTCAAGCAACTAACTCCTCTCTTTCATTTATCAGCGAACTACAATCTCACCTCACTTCAAACGCATTTATCAACAACTCACAAACCAACCCATTAATAACTCAACAATACAGTCACCCAGACCATGATCAGATTATGCCAACTTTCGACGATGAAGAAATTTAATCCATTCTTCTTTGTCCTATTTGCTATATGTTCAATATACTTCAATGGAACATAAAGGGCTTCTAAAACAACTACACTGAACTTGAATTTCTAATTAAAGAAATCTCACCACACTTAATTGCCTTACAAGAAACTCATCTTGCTGTAAATAAAGACTCTTTTCTACCAAATAAGTATGTTAGCTAATTCTTAAATTTACCTCAGAATTTAACAAACCAATAAGGTATTGCTGTTTTTAGTTAGAAAAGACATTCCACATAAGTGCATTGAAATCCATTTAAATATAGCTTTTTTAGCCATTCAGATATCCATAGGATTTAAATTTACGATTATTTGCTTGTATATTCCCCCACAACAAAATTTCACGCTTGCTGAGTTTCAGCTAATTCTCTCCTCAGTACCCAAGCCCGTAATCCAGGTTGGCGATATGAATTCGTGGTCCCCATTATGGGGCTCCCCACGAACCAACCAAAGAGGATTAATTCTGAAAAACTTAGTTCTTACAGAGAATCTTACCGTATTGAACGATGATGCCTCGACTCATTTTTCAACTCATAATTCTTTTACGCACGTCGACTTATCTATTTGCTCTACTAATATAGCTCCAAAAGTAAATAGCCGATCTCTTGATAGTTTGTGTGGTAGTGACCACTACCCAATAGTAACTGAAATTGCAACGTCATTCTTTGCAAAGGGCTTTCCTAAACAAAAGTTCCTTTCGGGAAAAGCAGACTGGTCAAGTACACGCAAAAGACAATTCTGTTCTGCGATCAAATCCCGGTATCTCAAAATATTAATAAAGATGCGGCTAATATCACCAAAATATTAAGGTCTGCAGCGCTCCTTTCAATCCCGCGAACTGTTTCAAAACCGCATAAAACAGTAGTTCCATGTTGGTCAAAGGAGTTGGAGATGCTAAGAAATTTAAAACAGCATAACTGGAGACAATACAAGCGTTCCAGAACAGAAGCCAACCTGATTTTATACAAGAAAGCAAATGCTATTTTTCGTAAAAAAACTAGTGAAGCAAAACGAATGTGCTTCGAAAAACTTACCAAAGAAATAAATCCCAGTTCGAATCCTAAAAAGATTTGGTCAGACATTAAAATGCTAACTGGCTCACCTTCCCAAGTCAGTATAAATTTTGTTAACAGCCTAACTGGTCCAATATTCGATACCAAGGCGATAGCTGAACAGTTTGCCTCCACTTGGTTTACGTATTCTAGCGACGGTAACTTTAGATCCGCTTTTATAGATAAAAAATATGAAACTCTAAATCGCAGCTGCAATCAGCTTAACTCACCAGCTAAAATAATAGAATCAGAAATCACTTATCTAGAATTCGAAATCACAATATCTTCTCTGTCAGGGAAAATTTCTGGCGCAGATAGAATTTCATACGATATGATAAAAAACTTGCCTCCACCGTTTAAATTAGATTAATCAATCTGTACAATCAAATTTTAACGAGCGGAATTTATCCTCAAAACAATTGTTCCCATACCAAAGTCTACTAACCCGTCCTCAGAAGTTCTATATTATAGACCTATTTTACTTATATGTTGCATAAGTAAGTTAACAGAAAAAATCGTTTCAAAACGAATTATGTGATATACTTCCAAACTTAGTTTAATAAGTTTACATCAGTTCGCTTTCAAATAGGGGCAAGGAACTTCCGACGCGATCTTCATTTTTGAAAGTTTCGTCTCATATGGTTTGTCTTCCCACAATCATATTTCTACGCTCAGTCCAGATTTTGAAAAGGCTTTTGATCGTGTCGGAGCTCACATAGTTTTACGACAATTAGAAAAATAGAAATTTGGTAATAAAATATACCATTTTACCAAATCTTTTCTCACTAATCGTAAATTCAAAGTAAAAGTAAATAATGTTTTTTCCAGTTTACATAACCAACAAAATGAAATCCCTCAAGGATCTCCTCTTTCCGTAATGCTATTCGCTATCGCCTTTAATGAATTAAGCCACATACATAATTAGCAAACATAAGAACATTTCCCACATTATTTATACAGATGACGTTTTACTCCGATCGTCTTTTATTTAATTGTACTAAGGCTACAATATTGTCGAAGATTGACTATGGCTTACCAATATACGGAAATAGTGCAAAGAGTAATATAAAACTGATCTCTTCTACGTATCATGTAGCCGTTCGAAGGAGTATACGTGCCTTTCCAACATCCCCGATTCAACGCATCTTAGCCGAAGCTGGAATGCCTACTTTACAAGAAAGAATTGAATATACGACTATGAGGGTTATCCCAAAGATCTTTCTCTGCAGAAATAGTATTATGTATGACACTATCACAACGATATGGGCCGCTAATAAAACACCAAGACGCACGCCAACTTTGCACAGAGTGCTGGAATACGCTAAAATTTTAGGAATAGACTCGAAACCATCTTGTCTGCCTCCCGTCAGTTCACCATCTTGGGACTTAAGCTACTCATCTTTCCTTCTCGGTCTAACAAATCACGCAAAGCCCAACAGTATTCCAGCGCCTTTGAAGAAAACAAAGCTCCTTTTCGGAAAGAATGGAAAATGTACTACACCGATGGGTCAAAGTCGAAGGACCACACGTCATTGGAAAACAGTAATAGCAGGGCACCTACCAAATTATAGATCAGTGTATACGGCAGAGGCGGCTGCAATATACAACGCAATACTAGCAGCCTCAGAATCTAACGACAAGACGATAATCTGCACAGACAGTATATCAACTATTGTTTGTTAGTATAATGAATGTTACTAACAAGGTAACCCTAATTTCTAAAATATGAACGAGACTTATACAAAAAGACAAAGAAATCAAAATTGTGTGGATTCCTGGACACGCTGGAATTATTGGCAATGAATTAGCGGATCTGAAAGCAAAATCCGTAGCAATGGAGCCATTATTTACCTGCAATTATATGTTGAGTAAAGATATCTTCCAACTCGTCAATAACTTTCTTAAAGAAATTCTTGGAACAGTGTGCAACACTACTACTCGAACTTCAATACAACTGGCATGCAGCCACATATTCCGACCCCCTGCCGAACTAATGGCATTATTGCGTTTTCCCGACTTCGGATTGGGCATACGCTCAAGGTTTTTTCTGAGGAAAACATCCACAAGGTAGCCGAATTTTTGTCCAAAACTGGCCTTAGAAAGTTATTTAAATTCTATAATTCTAAGTTATCTTACGTCCAAATAACTTTCTTTACTAACATCAATTATTTTAATAATTGTACTGACAGTAATATTGATCTTATATTTACCTTTTACTGGCTAATATACTGTACTAATATTCTAAGACAATATAGTTTTATTAGAGCAGTAAGCCATAAGCCCTGGAAGCTAGTGCTTCTTACTCTGTAAGATAATGATTGTATTATTATTTTTCATTTAATAAATAAATAAATACAATAAATATGTAACTTACTTCTTCTTCTTAATTGGCGTAGACACCGCTTACGCGACTATAGCCGAGTTAACAACAGCGCGCCAGTCGTCTCTTCTTTTCGCTACGTGGCGCCAATTGAATATTCCAAGAAAGTTCTCTGATCGCCATTCACTTGGGAATGGCCAGAAACGATTATTTTACATATGGCTCAAGCAGCTCACGATTTCCGGTCTTCGACCAAGTATTCTCTGGGTAGCCTAAGAGCATCCTTTTGAAGGCAAGCTAAAGTGAGAAGACGAAACATCCCCTACATAGGGTTGTGCGATGAGTTTGGGACCCATCGTTTTCTTAGTGAAAACGAGAGAACGTGTTTACCTAATAACAGTGTAAATTATGATTTCAGCACTTTGTGCTTGTAAAGAGACTAAGTGTTCACATGAGTTATGAGCGTTCTGCAGCATCCCACACCGCATCACATCACGTCACATCGCGTCACGTCACAACACCTCATCACACAACAGTTGACAACACACACCATTACACACACACGCATCAAACACAGTACCTAACACCGTTCATCATTACAACACAACAACCATACGATCATCAACGAGACGACTCGTAATGATCAAATATTCACCACCCAAACTATTAAAAGGGATAGATCCGAACGGGATCTTGCTTCTTATCATTTCATCCGTGAAGCAAAACATTCGACCGCAACTATTCATTTTTCTTAAACCGCAACGTCCGCACTTTCTTTTTGTGACTTCCCGCCAAAGGGACGTGAGTCCCGGATTTCGCCGCAGTGTCAGGGTGTGGAAACCAATATTAAAAAAAAAGTGCGTGGAGTCCCTACGCGCGGATGAAGTTATACTTCTTAGTGATATTCCAAGAAATGCATATCATTTTGTATGAAAGAAATCTAGAAAACTTAAATTCACATTTTATAAATTTATTATAATTTATTATCTCCCCGAGCATGCCTTTGCCAACAAGTCGTCTTTTCACGACGATGGCAAAAGCTAAAAATCATAAATTGCACAACTTTCTGGTGCTTCTCGCAAAAATCTGCGTCGATATGTATTCACGATTTTACGTATACATACATTACTTTACTTATGCCATAGAAATTCCATTGCTACGAATATGGAAATGACAACGAAATATTGCAAATATGCATATTTCTAAAGATCATTAATTTCTTTTAAGAAATAAAAGGAATGAATGATCCTGAGAAGTATAGTCTTAACTTTTCAACGGCCAACGCAGAGCATTTCAACCAAAAGGAATTTATTCATTAAAATCACCACTCAGAAGTCGTTTTATCCGTTGTAAGCGAACGATTTTCGAAGAAATATCATTTCTAATATGCCACAAGACACAATTAGAAATGAACTTCTTAAACCTCACGCTGTCAGATAAAACGATATACCTCGTCATCGCGGGTCGATTTCCAAAAAATGTAAATGAAGACTAACTACAGAAATAATCCTGTAAAGTATAGCCTTAATTTTTCAACGGCCAACGCTGAGTATTTCAACCAAAATATACGCAAAATAGTTGAGAATTCGCAGAAATGAAAGACAAAAGTATAACTTCAATAATGAACAAGCACACAAACATACATATGCGCAGCAGCAGCAAGGAAAGAGGTATCAATCGGCGATCCATTGTATATTTCTTTCATGCATAACCAAACCATAATTAGGACAATGCAATTCAAGTGTCAGTGGTAAGCGTTTTAAAAATTACGATGAGCACGTAGGAGGTACGTAGGTTCGAATCCCAACGGAATTGATTTTTTATTTGAATATGTCAACAACCAAAAATTGAAACATTGTTCTACAAAAACAACAACAGCATAAGCATGGCAACATTGTGTTGTTGGTAGAAAAGCCGAGCTGTGCCGAAAGAAACGAACAAACGATCGCCGATTGTCACCGCTTCGCTTGCTGCTCGAACATCTTCGCAGACAAGGTTGCGTAGATTATACATATATTCAGTTATTTGAATAAACCTAATAAATATTGTACAGAGTGTGTGATAAAAAGTTAAGTGCGTTTTATTTGGCATAAGTATACTATATCGAGTAAGTATACTTGTGTCACACGTCAGCACTGTGGATACTATGTTTTCAGTACTATGTGATAATTAAAAGACTATAGATTCCAGGAAGTTCGAGCGCTATGCGCTTTATTTAAAATCCAAGCTAGATCTAAAACTTTAAATTATAAGCAGTACTTCCTACTGTTGATACAATGTTGGCATTACTGGTGCTATTGCACATGTTGTTGTTGTCGATGTAGCGTAACTATGTCCAATTTAGCGATTATTGTTGTTGTGTAGACAACAGGTGAATCCCTGTTGCTGCATTGAAAGATAAACTAGTTGTTGTAGCGAAGAATTTGCAAGTTTGTTGAGAAACTCTAACGCGTACTATTCCTGCGTTTACTGACTGGCGTGGAGTAGTTCTAAGAACGGTGTAGTGAGCAGACTAATGTGTCAACTGCCCCCTTCTAAATCGAGGCCGTCCGCGACCGCTTTCATAATTTTGGCTACCGCTTCCGTTTTGTCATCTGTGCCCTTTATGCGTCTAATGCTGCACCTAAAATGGTAGCAAACGGACAACATGCATTGGGTAGTGCGGTTATAGACTAGGCAATGACGATGATTGCGCAAATGTGGCGAATTTTGAAAATTTGGCAATACAGCTAAAAAGTTACGTCTTTCAATGAATTAAATATCTAAGTTAACGTTCCCCTGGACGTATGATATCGGAGTCTTTCCTAACTCTGGTTTAGTCGGTTGTCGTTCATACTTGGCTTCATTACAAATTTTGCAATTGGCGGTAATTTCCTATAACTTTTTCCTTATATTTGGAAAATAGTATTCGTTTAAAAAATTAAAATTAGGCAAACTGCAATAAATGGCATTAACTGCATCAGGATTAAGGTATTCGCCAATCAATTAATAGATCCCGAATTTTTTTAATGTAATTTATCCTTGAATTTAAAATAATTCTGGTCTTCTTGGCTGTGATATTTCCTTCTTCAAGAATTATTTGATTTACAAATGAATTAACTATGCAGCAGCTGCATTCCAAAATAAATAGGACTTTTCGAATCTAGCCCCCTTGTGGCGCCATATATATGTCGACTGCTGCGTTAGATTCTGTCCAGTCAGAATTTCATGACATTTCATTGATTAGAGGTGAAATTATTGCGTTTTAAGTATCAGTATGTTTTAACTTCGAACAGAGAGCCAACATCAAGTTTTGTTTTAAAATTGGTAAAACTTTTACCGAAATGTTTCAATTGAAGAAACAAGTTTATGGCGATGATTGTCTATCCCGTAACATAATGCACGAGTGGTTTCAACGTTTTCAAAGTGGTCGTGAGGACATAAATGACTGCCTACATGTTGCCAATCAAAATCCGCGATCACCGGAAATTCCATCGAAAGTATCATTCATCAAAAATCAGACGAAATAATCATTGAAATTCATGGAAATGGAGTTAAACATCTCCAAAACAACGATTTATCGCATTTTGACCTATCATTTAGGCTTACGAAAGGTTTGTTCCGCACAAATTGAGTGACGATCAAAAATTGCTCAGAATCCAACATTCGAAGGACATCATTAAAGAGGTCAAAAAGGACGAAAACTACCTTTACCAAATTGTGACTGATGACGAAAAGTGGTGTTTATAATGTAATACCGAAACGAAACGCCAGAGCACCGGACGAGCCGAGACCCAAAAACTCGCGCATGGAGAAGTAAAAAGTGAAGACAATGCTGATTGTTTTTATGAATTTGTTCCACCCGATCAAAACGTTAATGCGGTATTCTAGCTTGGAGTTTTGAAGTGTTTGGTGTGCCGTATTTGACGTGTTCGGTCCCAATATCGCGAAGATGAAAGTCGGCGTTCGTTGCACGATAATGCACCGTCTCATCGAACTATACTTGTGACCGATTATTTGACCAAAAATCATATTTTAACCATTAATCACTCCCTGTATTCACGTGTGACTTCTTCCTTTACGGAAAAATGCATTTACCGATGAAAGGAAAGCGTTATGCAGACCAGAGGCCATTCAAAAGGCTTGCACCGGCATTCTGGCGGCCATACCGGCCAACGAGCTAAAACACTCGTTCGACATGCTTTTGCACCGTGCAAAAATAGTAACAGATGAGTTTCTTTCTCTATTGCACTAACGTGCGGTGTGACAATGCATCGGCAACAAGAAATTCTTCCAAAAATGTTCGCCAGCACTTTATTTTTTGTTTGGATTCTTATCCGAGTCAGCGAAGGTGAAAGGCTGATGGTCGGTGACAATATTCAGATGTTTTACTCAAATGGAATGGTTGGATCAAACCGAACTTTATGTCGAGTGTAGTGAAAAATGCCGAATCCCTCATCTTAGTTAAAATAACTGAAGTATCTGGAATAGGATATCATTCAGAAACTATTTTAACATTCAGTTTCCTAAAATCAACTACCATCTGCTTCTTCTTTCTCCCGTTGTCGTCCATTCCTTTTTTGTCGACAACCGATATAAGATTAATATATGGTGATCGAGAAGAACGAATTATTCCATCTCGTAGCAAATTTTTAATTTTCTGATTTAAAAACTCTGAAGAAACTATCGGGTAAGGGTATGACTGAATAAATCGGTTCGTTATCTACTCTCCTAATGTTAGTGTTAAACGGCAAGGCCTCATCTGGATTTGCAAACACTTTTGAATGTTTCTTTCAATATAAAATAAATCTTTTCTGTATTCCCTGATTCCTTAGGAGAATTCCTACTTGCCACTATTTTAGTGACATTTTTACAGTCATATTAAGACAATTTCTTTTCACCACCCTTACAGTGAAGGATTCCTTTTTATACTCTTGCAACCAGTTACTACAGAGTATTATAGTTTTTTTCTCCTTACGGTTGTAAGTATCACCTAAAACAAATCGAGATAGATATCGGGTTATATGTATACAAATGATCAGAATGACGAGAAAAGTTGAAATCCGGGTGACTGTCTGTCCGTCCTTCCGTGCAAGCTGTAACTTGAGTAAAAATTTAGTTATCTTGATAAAACTTGACGTGCAGGTTCGTTGGTACAAAAAATATTTCGAGCTCGTAGATGGGCGCAATCGGACCACTGCCCGGTGCACAAAAGCCATTAACCGAAAACATATAAAGTGCCATAACTAAGCATTTAATCAAGAAATAAAATTTTTATTTGGCAGAGGGGATGCCAATAGTAAGAGGTGTAAACAATTTTGAAAAAGTGGGCGTGAACACGCCCTCTATTATATTTAATGTAAATATCTCTTAAACCACTAAAGCTGCAACAACCAAATTTGTTAATCTCGAAAAAACTGAATTGGGAAGATAGCCCCGCTCACTCTCCATATAACGGTACTGTTCAAAACTACTAAAAGCGCAATAAATCCATAACTAATTACGCCAGAGACATTAAATTTTACGTCCGAGATGGTAGGAGAAGGCTTTATGAGAGCTGGTGTGAATTGGATTTCGACTAAATTTTGTGCGTATAATTTTTCTAACACTATTATGATACAATGTGAAAATAGGCATAATCGGAAAACAACCACGCCAACAACCAGTACGCAAACTAAGAAATAGTAATTATAACGTAATAAAATTTGGGCACCTTTTGACCAAAAATTGTTCAAAACCAATCAAACCTTTTTAAGACTCTATACCGTATACGTTAACCCTAGTATCTATAGTTGACTTTCGACCGAAAATATTGACCAATGTTTGAGACATATAATTGAAATGCAGAGATAATTTTTCTCTGGCAATCAGTCTGGAAGTCAAAAATTAGTCGAATCTGACCAATACTTCTTTTAGCTCCCATATATATGTTTATTATAAAGGTTTTCGAACTTCTGGCTGTCTTTGTACCACATATATCGGCCAATATGTCAGTTATCCCAACGAAAATAAGAGAACGTGTGTGTCTTTCCATCTGGATGGTGTGCAAGATAAAGTCTAAATTCCGGTATAAGGAAATTGTTCTTATTCGTAAGATGAGTTTCTGACTGAAAGCTCTGTTGGCGTCTTATGCTTCAACATTTCGGCATGAAAAAATTACCCCACATTATAAAAAGTATGCTCAATAATGTACAAAAAGTCCGAATAGAATTACTCAATCAAAGTATTTTTTTTACCATGGAACCATCTTGGCAGTTGGTACATTGAGGTTCCTCAACGGTAATTTTTCGATGAAGCAGATATTTTAAATTTTAAATTGAATGTGTATTATTTTTCGTTAGTTGATTAGAAGTTGGCATTAATTCTACTTTGAACATTGGTTGTGGGACTTTATTTCTGCTAGAAATATTTTCTACTGATTTTATATTAAAACCACATTTTTTCAGTAATTCTTTAATATCGCTATAGTCTGCCGAAGACTCTATAATTTTGTACTTGATTTGAGAAATATATTTTATTTTTGATATACTATATATTTCAACTATTATTTATAGCATAAAATCAATATGGTGATTGCTAATTTTTTAAAGATTTTTGTGGCTCACTGGAAATAATGTATAACTTTTAACTTCTGGTTGAATTCTCCCGTAGTTCCACCCCCCGTGGATCCGGCCCTGTACAAGAATGATGTGGGCGCATTTGTTTGCCTTCAAAGGAGTACCATGATGCTTCCGACGCATACAACATTTTTGTCACCGGTCTATAGTCATCACTTAATGTAACGCATACTTTATGAATGAAGTCATTTAACAGTTTTAAGACAAATGAACTTTTGGTATTATCTTTAATGAGGTTATTTAGTTTTTGATAATTAGAGATACAGTAAATCCCGCTTAAGTGCCTCCACGCTTAAGTACCTGTATTTTACTGCTTCGAACATTTTTTTGAAAAAATTTATAGAAATTTCCCCGTTTAAGTACCACTCAGTTAAGTGCCAATCCCGCTTAGCGGCCACTAAATTTCGTGGTTTATTAAAAAATTTGGTTTAAGTTTTCCCCTCTTAAGTGCCACTTTAAATTTAAAATTATAAAATCGAAAAATATTCTTGTAAAATCTTAAAATATGGCAATATGGATAAGTGCTTTTCTTATTGAGCATTTGTATTAATCGATCTTCGCTATCTATATGTCAAAAATTTTCGCTTTTGTCATTTGCATCGTTGTAAGTTTGAAAAATACAGAAAAATGCCTGGTAAAACGCGCAAAATAGTAACTGCTTTGACTATAAAACAAAAGTTGGAAGCAATAAATTTGATTGAACACGAAGGAAGGCCGAAGGCTGATGTGGCAAAAAAGTTCAAGGTGGACATTTCAACCATCCATCGAATATGGAGGAAGCGCGAAGAAATTGAGGCGGCTGCCTCGAAAACTAATTTAAAACGCAAACGATTGCGTTTTGGTACATGCGATAAAGTAGAGGAGGCTTTATCAAAATGGTTCAACCAGATGCGATCATTGAATGCGACAATTTGTGGAGCCCAAATTGCACAAAAGGCAAAGGAATTCGCACTTAAAATGGGCTGCGACTTTGAGCCAACTGCTGGTTGGATGTGGCGTTGGCAGCGACGTGAAAATATTAAATTTAAAAAAATTCAAGGCGAGGCAGCAGATGCTGATACTACGGCGGCGGAAAACTACCGCAATGAAGTTTTAAATACCTTAATAAAGGACTACGAGCCAGGCGATATATTTAATGCGGATGAAAGCGGTCTTTTTTACAAGGCTCTTCCAAGCGGAACGTTGTGTAAAGGAGGAGACAAGGCGGTGGGCGGTAAGGCACAAAAGGCCCGCCTGACTCTGTTATTTTTAGGTAATTCAGATGGAACCTTCAAAAAAGTTTTTGCAATTGGAATGTCGAAAAACCCGAGGTGTTTTAATGGAAAAGTTGTGCCACTGCCTTACTATTCCCAGAACAAAGCTTGGATGACTGGATCTTTGTGGTCAATGATAATGAAGGAATTCGACAATGAAATGGGAAAACAAAAGCGAAAGGTGTTATTAATAGTTGACAACGCAGCCTGCCATAAAGTTGATGGTTTGAATGTTGAGAATGTAAAGATTACATTTTTGCCACCAAACACGACATCACTGTTGCAGCCTCTCGACCAAGGGATAATACACTGCTTTAAAGTTTATTTCAGACAAATAATGGTTCGAAAACAAATACTTGCCATAGAGAACGGCTTGTCAATTAAACAATTTATAACATCGATTTCAATACTTGATGCCCTTAATTTTATTAAACGGGCGTGGTGGCTTGTTAAAAGCGATACCATAAGAAATTGCTTTCAAAAAGTAAGTTTAGCTCTTAATCATTATGTTTGAACTATGAAAAGCAAAATATTGCAGGTATGTATGTACATAATTTAAAATTCTTGAATTTCGTTTTGTAGGCCGGGTTTCAAGTAGAAGATATTTCGTTCGACCCTATCGAGGAAATAGTAGATGTCCCTATTGAAATACATAACTTTGATGAATACGTTGCGTGCGACAGTGACATTGATTGCTTTGGTGTTCTTACTGATGAGAAAATAGTAAAAGATGTATTAAATGAGGCTGATGTTGAATCATCAGAAGAATCTGCAGTTGATGCCGTAACGGACCCGCCTTCCTTTGCTGAAACTTTAAGTGCTCTTAGCCTTATTAAGAAGTTTGTAGACTACAACAATATTGACGCCGAAGAAATTGAAACTTTGGAAGAAAAGCTTTTCAAAAAGAAATTTCAAAATCTTCGTCAGAAAAAAATTACTGATTTCTTTTTTTAAATTGAAGCGAAACTACTTTATTACATATAAATAAGAAGATAAGTACATAAAATGTATGTACCTACCCATATGTAAACTTGAATTAATAATTTAATTTTAAAAGCTTTGATCTCAAGAAAGGTCTCTTTGTTAAATTGTTTTCTTTTTCGTTCTTTTTTTTATTAATTTTTGTAAATTATAATCAATAAAATAGATTTAATCAAAAATATATCTATGCAGCTTTTTAGAAAAGTTCATAAACGAAATCTTCGTAAGTACCATATGGCACTTAAGCGGGTTTCTTTTAAATGCCACTCCCGCTTAAGTGCCACAAACACCTGACATCGTTAGGTGTGGCACTTAAGCGGGATTTACTGTATTTGAAATCATAATAAGTTGAGGCCGCGGTTTATACTTCGGTTTACCATTTTTAGCTGTATGGTTTTCATGCTAATGAATGTGGGTCGATGCTAATGTATTTTCTTTTATGATCACCTTGGGCTTTACGGTTTTCACTAGGTTTTTTGTTTTTCTTGCTAATACTCATTTTATCAACGAAATACTCATCTTATTCCAAAAAAGTTTATCAATATACAAAACTTAATAAATTTACCTTTTGAAAGCTGTGTGCTAAAGCTATTGATGCCGTCTTAATTGCTCTTGAATTTATGTACCACAAAGCGCAATTCATATTAATCATAATGATAATATGATAATATGCCAACGTATGCCACAATGGATATCCTGAAAATAATTACATATATTACATATACATATATTCACCTGAAATGCAAAATCAAAAAAAGAAAACCACTTGAGATATTGAAACAAAATTTTCAAATCTAAATTAAAATGAAACTATAAGTATATTCTAGATAAAAAATTAAAGCAAGTTATTTTGAGTTTTCATTTCTGAAAGAAAATAACGTCTGATCAGTCTAAATTTGTATAAAAATAAAATAAATAAACAAAATTTTAATATTAATATTTTTTGTTTAATTTTAAATAAAAACAGTTACAAGTTTTTCATATTTCATGTTTTTTATACTCTTGCAACCAGTTATTACAGAGTATTATAGTTTTGTTAAGCTAACGGTTGTACGAATCACCTTAAACTAATCGAGATAGATATAGAGTTATATACTTATGTATATATAAATGATCAAAGTGACGAGAAAAGTTGAAACCCGGGTGACTGTTCTGTCCGTCCGGGCAAGCTGTAACTTTAGTAAAAGTTACAAATCTTGATGATGACTTGGTTTCTTAATACAAAACAAAGTTTGATTTCGTAGATGGGCGCAATCGGATCACTGCCACGCCCACAAATCGCCATTAACTCTAAAACTTATAAAGTGCTATAACTAATTACTAAATTAAAATATAAAGGTGTAATTTGGTACAGGGGATCGCTGCAACCAGGCGCACCTTTGGAAAAAATTTAGAAAAAGTAGGTGTGGCCTTGTCTGAAACCTCGTTTGGTATCGAACGGCTCGGAGAAGTCTTTCCCGATCCTGGCGGAGCTTTTGGTCTTGCTCAATGTAAGTTTACACAGTTTTGCGGGGATACCAAATGCAGACATCGCGGCATAAAGGCAGCTCCTTTTCGTGCTGCGATTCTCCTTTCACGAGTATTTTCCAAAATTTGGCGCATGGTGAATATCTGGTCGATTGTTGATTTTCCAGGTCTAAAGCCACACTGATAAGGTCCAATCAGTTTGTTGTAGGTGAGCATTATTCTTTAACACAATACGCTGGATAGAACCTTATACGCGATGTTGAGGAGGCTTATCTCACGGTAGTTGGCGCAGATTGTTAAGTCTTCTTTTTTGTAAATTGGGCAGAGCACACTTAAATTCCAATAGTTGGGCATGTTTTCGTTCAACCATATTTTACAAAGAAGCTGATGTGCAAAATCAAAATTTTCCATGGTCGGGCAATGGAACGTCTGCTCCATCGTCATCGATCGGGAATCAGGTTCGCCTTCTGGGCGCAGATAAGCGATATGTTGAAGAACTTTACTTTGATGCGGATTATGGCTAGACGTTCATCCATCGGGGTGAATGATAGTACTCGGAGACGGAGTCTCTCTCCTACCACAAATCCCAGACCAAAAGTGCGCTCCTTTATATGGCCACTGTAGTAAATCGTATTTCTTGGACGGCGGTGATGTCAGCCATCACTCTAGCGAGGACATTACCAACATGGCAGCGGCATCTTCCCAATTAACGGACCGGAAATTTCAGGTGCATGCCCTTAATTCGTAGTCCTTAATTAATTTCCATGGTCGTCTTTAAAAGGGGGGTCTCTCTTCCGAGGCTTTTTGTTCTTTTTCATTGGTACTGTTTTTTACGTGGTGGGTCCCAAAACCTTCGCACAACCCTGTGGAGGGGATGTTTCGCCTTCTCTCTTTAGCTCGCCTTCAAGCGCCCAGAGAATACTCGGTCAAAAAACCGAAGGCGTGAGCTGCTTGAGCCATATGTAAAAGAATCGTTTCTGGCCACTCCCAAGTGAATGGCGATCAGAGAGCTTTCCTCACTTGCGTGAAATTCTACACATGACTCCATCCTCCTAGGCTATTGCACTCCTAAAAGAACATGGGTCTGAACACTCGGAAATCCTCACTCACTTTTACTTCATACCGGATCATTTGGATCATGGAGTCGCTAAACCGAACTGTGGCGGCTCCCATATACCGGCGAGGGAGTTATGGGTAGGAAGAAGCCGTTAGAGGAGAAGGGCAGTAAGCTTCTTCACGGATGGGTCAAAACTTGTGGGGAAGTAGGGGTCTACTCTCAGGAGCTCTCTATCAACACCAGTTTCAGACTTTCTGACTATTTCAGTGTCTTCCAGGCCGAGGGTGTAGCCATGAAGGTTGCAGTAGAAGTAATGCTGACCACCCACTCAGATAGAATATCGGCGATACTAGCCAAGAGTGCCTAACCTCGGAATCGCAGGCAATTGTAAAGCTGATAGGCTAGGAAAGAAAGGTACCCTAAAACCGCTATCCTTAGAAAGGGACAGCTCCTCTTGTGTTCTACCACTGAACAGCTGGGCCTCGCAGAAGCGTGGACAACGCTTGGCCACCATTGTTACATGAGCTGGTGCAAAAGCCTTTTGGCCCAAGATCAATCGCAAGAGATCTAGACGCCTTCTGCAGAAACTGTATGGAAGAAAATGTGGTGGAAACAACTTAACACTTTCTTTTTGACTATCTCGCATTTGGGAGATCTACACTGAAGCGCTTGAGAGCGCATACCTTCAGACATCCCTGCGAGCTGACGGGAATTGAAATTAAACGCCTGTGGAAATTTGTATTGGCTACTAAGCGTTTTACTAATTTATTGTTCGAACACAAAAGTTCTTCTTTTCTATGGCCTTACAAATGACTACATACAGTAGTCCACATTCGATCTTTGATTAGCAATTTAACCTAACCAAACCAAAGCACACTGCACACAAACAATAAAAGTAAGCATAAACAATAAATCAAAGCCAACTTCTTAAAAAAAAAGAAGAAATACTTTGTTATTTTACATGAGTGATGATACGTTATTTTTTTTTAACGAAATCAAGCACTTGTTGATACGTTATTTTGAACTTTTAATATAACTTGAGTATTTCTGATTGCAGAAGATTTAAATTTGTAATACATATCGTCACCTAAAATGCAAAATAACGTAACAACATTCTCAGAAATTTACAAGGGAAAGAATAAAACACGTTATAAAATGGATGAGTGAAACAAAATGTAAATATTGGTTGAAACAGGGTTATATCTGATAGCAGAACCTAAAAATGTTGGACATACATATGTACTTATATGTATGTAATTTGAAGTAGTGGACCGTAGTCAATGAAACACTCATTTTCGAAAGGTTTGATCCTACGTTATTTTGCAGTTTAGGTGACGATATGTAATACGATGTGGGAATCGTAATCAATAAAAAACTTAATTTTGAATTTTTTTATGATACTTACGTTATTTTGCATATTAGGTGACGATATACTGTGAGCGTTACACCTTTTTTCTATACATTTTACTCTGTATTTTAGTACAAAAAATTTGAATTTTTTCAAATCAATTACCATTTATATACACATAACTAAATATTGTTCTTACAAGAAATTAACAGCAATCTGGAAAGGGTCTACAACACCAAATAAACTGAGTATTTCACGCATCAAATCAAAGTGTACAATTACGGTAATATGCCTTGCTTATTCATTTTACCCAAAAAAAATTACCGTTATCAATAGTTGTTTCTTTACAACTGCTTCATTCGAATGTTATTTAATATCTTTGTACGGATATAATATTATTTGCATTTGGAAATTAGCCGCGATTATATCAATTTGATAATGGGTAAGCAAACTTCAGTTAATGTAAGAAAATTAGTAATAAATTTTAAGAAAGAAGGAAACGTGAAATTGCTTCTATAATTGGAAGAAGATATAATACGATTAAAAAAATTATTGTTAAGCAAAAAAAGTTTAGCACATTAGAAGATCGAGCACGTTCGGGTAGGCGAAAGCGACTAACTAATACGGAAATACGATCAGTTGTGAGAGCTGCAAAGATAGATCCAACTGTCAGTGCCGTCAAAATGTCTGAAGAAGTGTCAATTACCTCCGGACTTAACGTTAGTGCCAGCACGATCAGGCGAGCACTGCATGCTAATGGTCTCTGTGCCGGTTGCCGAAGAAAAAACCGCTAGATCACTCCCCACAATCCTCGGACCTGAACCCCATTGAGCATCTGGAGGAACATTTGGACCGGCATATGAAAAGGAGTATAACCAGTAAGAATTCTCTGAAGTGCATTTTACAACATTCCAATTTAGTGGAATCAATATCAAAGAGGTCGGAAGCAGTGCAAAGGAAAGTATTAGTTTTTGAATTTTTTAGTTTTTCTTAAGCTGCGCCCTTTTTTAGACGCCTGAAATACTTAGTACAGGTATATTTGGTTTTGTTTGTGTTTTTGTAGAATTTTTTTCGATGGCTGTTAATTTTTTGTAAGAACAATATTTAGTCACGTATAAAAGGTAATTGATTTGAACAAATTAAAAGTTTTTTGTATTCAAATAATGAGTGAAATATATAGGAAAAATGTGTACACTTTCTTTTGACCTCTGCTCAATGATTAAGGTTTTGGTGACTGAGCCCGCCAACCCATAATCTCAACTCCATTCAGAGCAAACCAATTTTTTCCCAACCTGCTGGTATGTTTGGGGTTGTTATCTTGTTGATAGACCCATTTCAGCGGCATTTTCCATTCAGCATGTGCTAGCATAGTCGACTCCATTATTTCAACGTCCAACTTGACATCCATGTTTCCTTAATCCAAAATAACGGACCTGTACCATGGTAAGAGAAGCACCGCCATAACAATGATTTTGGCACCTCCATGTTTTACCGTCCGTGAGACATATTTAGGATCACATGATGCTTTTACTGACCTTCGTACATACTGTCGGCGTCTTCGGGAACCAAATAAAACAATTTTTGTATCATCGGACTACAATATGTTGCGCCATTTTTCGACTGACCCATTCAGGTGCTCTCTTGAACTCTGGCCGGCACATGTCGGTGTTTAAGTAATGGCACCTTTCTTGGGCTCCTGCCATAGAGTTTAGCTACTATCAACTCTTTTTTTTTATTGTTGAAACAGTGACGCTAAGGTTTAACTCATCTTTCATTTTTTTTTTAGGTATGAAATGGATTTTCTCGGGTCAAAGTCACAACTTTCCACAACTGTGTCCGCGAAAGAGCTTCTTTTCGTCCCCTTGTTTCGGGATTTTGTTTCCATTTTTTGCATTCGCAATCATTTTGGCAGAATATCCGAGCAAATCTTTATTTTTTATTTTTTTTTAAATATATTTTAAAATTTAAAGAGCGATCTGTTCACTAATGAACTGTTGTTTGAATTAACTTTAATTAAAATTTTTGCATTTCAATCAAATTCTTTAATACATTGTGATTATTTCGTTTGCACTGCTATTTTAAATCACAACAAAAAGCAAATACGTAGAATAAAAGTTAACGGAACTTCAGGAATGTGATAACTGTATCAAAAAACAATTTAAGCGCAGAGTGGCAATATTTCTATAATTAAAATTTAAGTGTAAAACCAACATTGTTATAATTTTCACAAGCCACTGCTATTATTTCGAAAACATAGAAATATATGCACACATATAGACTAGTGCTAAAACTTTGCAAATTATCAAAAATGATAGAAATTCATAGTAGGTTGAAACCCATTGGAAACAAAAAACAAGATAACAATAGTTAAAGAAACATAATTTACGACAGACCCTTGGTCGAAAAGAAGAAGGGAAGGGGCGTGGTTGAATTACTAAGGGTTAAAGGATCGTCTCAGTGTAACTCTCTGAAAAATCGCTGATTTTCGCGATTTTTTTAGTGTTGAAATTAAGTAGTCGGGCCAGTTTTTTTTATAAATAAATACAATCATACAAAATAATTTGTTTGATTTGCGGCCGGAATTTTGATCTAAAACAAAAATTACAAAAAGGTTATTAATCTGTAGGAAAGTCTGTATAGTGCTATCGAGAGTTTTTTTTGGAAATTTTTGCAAAACATTCATTCTAAGAAAAACGGGTCTAAAGAGGCGCTCCGTTTCCTACTCTGTTTCCTTTCCACAAGAAACGCTGCGACCTTAAGAATTCGAATTTCGATTTCTAAATTTGAGAGATTTGTGAGAACAGTATATACTATCCCATAATGTAATAAAATAAAATCGATTTTTCGAAAATTTCAAAAGTTTCACACTTTTCATACTGCAAAACTACAAGTGCTTTAGAAAAGGTTTTTATGGAAAAGTTTTAGCTATTAATCGCATAAGAAACGTATTTGAACGGTTCGAAAAACTTTGAAAAATAACATGTGGTCCCGCACGCTTTTAAGTGCATATCTCTCGGGTAATTTTAAGCTAAATAAACTAAAAACTTACAGTATGAAAAGGGATTAAATGGATTTATAACCACGTCCACTCGCCATATAAAAGTAATGTTGAAAAGTACTAAAGGCGATATACATACATATCAAAATGCTTTGTAGGAGCCGTTATCAAAATTGGTCTATAAGAGTGGTATCGTAGCCTTTAGGTGTAATCACATTCCCCGGGACTTACTTGATCAATTTCAACCAAATTCGATATACTATATAACATTATACTGACATTCCTATGTATAGTGCTAAAAGGGATAAAATAGCACTACAACCATTCCTACGTCCCATATATTACAAATCTAATTTCCATCTGATTATGTTGAACATGTCATCACATGTCAAGTGCCATGTGATAACTATTTACCGAAAATATCAGTTAATCTGTGGTATATGAAATTTGAAGATAATGCTTTCCTGATAATTGTGTGCCTCTATCTCAAAAATTAGCCTTTTTACATCAAATATAAATATTTATAAATTATCGGTTGACTTTAAATATCCGCGTTATTTGAATGAAATCGGAAGAGCGTGTTTTTCTGTGAATTTTGTGAACTAAATGGATAAAAAAATGGAGGATGGAGTCATGTGTAGAAGTTCACGCAAGTGAGGAAAGTTTTCTGATCGCCATTCACTTGGGAGTGGCTAGAAACGATTCTTTTACATATGACTCAAGCAGCTCATGACTTCCGGTCTTTGATCAAGTATCGCCTGAGAAGGCGAAACATCCCCATAGGGTTGTGCGCTGGGTTTGGGACCCGCCACGTAAAAAACTCACCCCAATGAAAAACTACCAACACCCTCGGATGAGAAACCCCCCTTTTGCTGACGACCATGGCAAACGAAATAAGGACAATGATATTAGGGCTTGCACCTGGAACGTCCGGTCCCTTAATTGGGAAGGTGCCGCTGCCCAGCTGGTTGATGTCCTCGGGAAAATAAAGGCTGACATCACCGCCGTCCAAGAAATGTGATGGACGGGACAAGGACAGAAACGAGTAGGTCCTTGTGGCATTTACTACAGTGGCCATATAAAGGAGCCCAAGTTTGGTGTGGGATTCGTAGTGGGAGAGAGACTCCGTCGCCGAGTACTATCATTCACTCCGGTGAATGAATGTCTAGCCACAATCCGCATCAAAGCGAGGTTCTTCAACATATCGCTGATTTGCGCCCACGCCCCGACGGAAGATAAGGACGATGTGACCAAAGATGTTTTTAGTGAGTGCTTGGAGCGCACTTATGAGAGCTGCCCCCGCCACAATGTCAAAATCGTGCTTGGCGACTTTAACGCCAGGGTGGGTAAAGAAGGTATCTTTGGCACTACGGTCGGTAAATTCAGCCTCCACGACGAAACATCCCCAAATGGGTTCAGGCTGATCGACTTCGCCGGGGCCCGAAATATGGTTATTTGTAGTACTAAATTCCAGCATAAGAAGATTCATCAAGCCACCTGTCTGTCACCGGATCGAAAAACTACCAACCAGATCGATCATGTTGTGATAGACGGAAGACACGTCTCCAGTGTTTTAGATGTGCGTGCGCTCCGAGGTCCTAACATCGACTCGGACCACTATCTTGTTGCAGCTAAGATTCGCACCCGCCCCTGTGCAGCAAAAAACGCACGCCACCAAACACAAGGAAGGTTCGACGTCGAGAAGCTGCAATCACAACAGACAGCCGAGCGATTTTCTACTCGGCTTACACTCCTGCTCTCTGAGAGCACTCGTCAACAACTCGGTATAGGGGAACTGTGGGACGGCATTTCAAACTCCTTACGTACAGCTGCAACCGAAACCATTGGTTTTCGGAAAGTGCAAAAGAACAGCTGGTACGACGAGGAGTGCCGTGTCGCAGCGGAGAGAAAACAGGCTGCCTACTTCGCAACGTTACGATCGACCACTACACGTGCGGCATGGGATAGATACCGAAGGTTAAAGAGGGAAGCGAGACGCATTTGTAGACAGAAGAAGGAAGAGGCCGAAATGCGTGAGTACGAAGAGCTTGATAAGCTGGCCGACAGGGGTAATGCTCGAAAATTCTACGAAAAAATGCGGCGGCTTACAGAAGGTTTCAAGACCGGAGCATACTCTTGTAGAACCCCCAAAGGTGATCTAGTCACTGATGCCCAGAGCATGCTTGAGGGAACACTTCTCCAGCCTGCTGAATAGCAGTGAACGCACAACACCAGGAAAAGGAGAACCCGATTCCCCACTCGATGACGATGGAGCAGACGCTCCATTGCCCCACTATGAAGAAGTTCGAATAGCAATTACCCGTCTGAAGAACGACAAAGCGGCGCAGGCCGATGGATTGCCGGTCGAGCTATTCAAACACGCTGACGAAGAACAAGTTCTTTATAGAATATGGTCGGACGAAAACATGCCCAATGATTGAAATTTTAGTGTTTCTCTGCTCAATCCACAAGAAAGAAGACCCCACAATCTACGCCAACTACCGTGGAATAAGCCTTCTCAACATCGCATATAAGGTTCTATCTAGCATATTGTGTGAAAACTTAAAGGCCACCGCCAACAAACTGATTGGACTTTATCTGTTTGGCTTCAGACCTGAAAAATCAACAACTGACCAGATATTCACCATGCGCCAAATCTTGGAAAAGACCCGTGAAAGAAGAATCGACACACACCCCCTCTTCGTCGATTTCAAAGCTGATTTCGACAGCACGAAAAGGAGCTGCCCTTATGCCGCGATGTCTGAATTTGGTATCCCCGCAAAACTAATACGGCTGTGTAAGCTGACGTTGAGCAACACCAAAAGCTCCGTCAGAATCGGGAAGGACCTCTCCGAGCCGCTCGATACCACACGAGGTTTCAGACAAGGCGATTCCCTATCGTGTGACTTTTTCAACCTGCTTCTGGAGAAAATAGTTCGAGCCGCAGAACTTAATAGAGAAGGTACCATCTTTTATAAGAGTGTACAGCTGCTGGCGTATGCCGATGACGGGCCTTTTCACCCGCGCCGTTAGTTCTGCTTTCTCCAGACTGGACAAGGAAGCAAAACAAATGGGTCTGGCAGTGAACGATGGCAAGATGAAATATCTCCTGTCATCAACCAAACAGTCGTCGCACTCGCGACTTGGCACTCACGTCACTGTTGGCAGTCATAACTTTGAAGTCGTAAATAATTTCGTCTATCTTGGAACCAGCGTAAACATCAGAAAGTAGAAATCCAGCGCAAGGTAACTCTTGCAAACAGGTGCTACTTCGGACTGAGTAGGCAATTGAGAAGCAAAGTCCTCTCTAGACAAACAAAAACCAAACTCTATAAGTCACTCATAATTCCCGTCCTGCTATACGGTGCAGAGGCTTGGACGATGTCAACAACTGATGAGTCGACGTTGCGAGTTTTGGAGAGAAAAGTTCTGCGAAAGATTTATGGTCCTTTGCGCGTTGGCCACGGCGAATATCGCATTCGATGGACCGATGAGCTGTACGAGATATATGACGACATTGACATAGTTCAGCGAATTAAAAGACAGCGGCTACGCTGGCTAGGTCATGTTGTCCGAATGGACGGAAACACTCCAGCTCTGAAAATATTCGACGCTGTACCCGCCGGGGGAAGCAGAGGAAGAGGAAGACCTCCACTCCGTTGGAAGGACCAAGTGGACCACGTAACGAAAAGAAGAAACGTCTGGCGCGCTGTTGTTAACTCGGCTATAATCGCGTAAGCGGTGTCTACGCCAATTAAGAAGAAGATGAAATGGATAAAATCAGTTGAAACTTTCCCTAGTCCCTTATAATTAATATAAAGATTTTAAAACATCTGGTTGACCTTACTCTTTATACTATGTGTTGGTGAGGGTATATTAGTTATCTTAATGAAACTTAGAGAGCATATTTTTCTGCGAGACGGTCAAAACTCTAAAATTAAAATTCTGAAGTCAAAATTCCGGAATCAAAATTCTGGGTCGACAAAATTCTGGAAATCGGAATACCGCAATTCCTTCGCTTTTTTTGGCTGCATTTCAAAATTCTGGTTTTTCATAATTCCGGAATTTACGTTTTAATTAATAATTAATTTAATTAATTGTGGAAATTTTTTCCCCAAAATTTGAGCCAAATCGTGTATCTTATATAAATTTGCTTATACATACATAATAATATAACATAAACAAAACATAACCTCCAAAATAATTCCAAAATTCAAACATGTTTATCGGAAAAACAAAAAACAGCATTATTAACAAATAAAGATCAAATAGATACTACATTAATGGATCATGAGAATGTTCATTTCTTTTTTTTCGTATAACATGTTCACAGCCATCGAATTGTGTGACAATACGCACGGTACATTTGTTTTTAATGTGTTCAGAACAAGTCCAGTTAAATGTTTTCTTATTTTTTCGTTCCAAATACATATGTAGAAGAAGTAGCCGTCGACGTTTAACATGTCTTTTCCTTTATTGGACTTCACCACAGTTATATTTTCCATCATTTCACAAAAATATTTAGCACGTTTTTATTAATGAAATTGCAGTAACACATTGCTTAGTCAGTACATATATGTATATGTAGGTACATAGTAAACTAAATCATTATGGTAGTACAAAAAAGTAAATGAAGAACAACAAACAAAACAATAACAATAACAAATACAATCATGGTAGTACAAAAAAGTAAATGAACAACAACAAACAAAGAAATAACTATAACAAATACAATCATGCAATTGTAAACAACTACTTACTAGGCAATAAAACATATGACTACAGAATGGAAAAAATCTGTAATTAATGATTAAAAATGCATGTTGATAACAAAAAAGTGCGCAAGTGCCTTAGACGCGATGTTACAGAATTTTGCCATTCAGAATTTTGCAATTTAGAATTTCGTTATCCAGAATTTTGAATTCCAGAAAATTGACTTCCATAACTTCTCGGTGTTCCGATTTCCGGAATTATGAATGCAGAATTTCCAAAAAAGCAGACCCAACCCTATTTTTCTGTTAACTATAAGTAGTACTGTGTTTTCTAATCCAGGGTGTGATGTGAATCCCATGTCCATTGGATGATTTGCAGCCAGCAGGTGAACTCGACTGTATTCGAACGGAGTCTTCTTAACACCGCATTGCATTGGAAAGTAACGGTTGCCTTACCGCGCCATGCGTCTCTGTCGCCACGGCCCCTTGGAAACGAAATATTCTCGGTGTTCCGATTTCCGGAATTATGAATGCAGAATTTCCAAAAAAGCAGACCCAACCCTATTTTTCTGTTAACTATAAGTAGTACTGTGTTTTCTAATCCAGGGTGTGATGTGAATCCCATGTCCATTGGATGATTTGCAGCCAGCAGGTGAACTCGACTGTATTCGAACGGAGTCTTCTTAACACCGCATTGCATTGGAAAGTAACGGTTGCCTTACCGCGCCATGCGTCTCTGTCGCCACGGCCCCTTGGAAACGAAATAACACGAAGTCGGTATCCGATAAATTAGTCTGGAAGTATTCCGTCTTATGCGTAATGAAGGGGACATTAAATATCGCGGTCGAGCGGGTAGTCGACGGCGAAATCGTGGATGATGTCCGTAAGCAGGGACTCCGCCTAAACTATAAGCCCAGCTCGGGTAGCAACTTGGGTAGCTAAGACCACTGTAGAAAAAACAAGGATTTGTCTCACTGAAGAGTGGATCTACATAAACTTAACCGAAGAGGCAATATTTAAGGCAAAAAGTCAAGAAGAAGAATGGAATTGATGATGTTAGGGATATATGTAAGCTTAAGACCGAGGTTTAGACCAACGCAAAATCATTATATGCAATAAAAAAAAGTGTAATATTCGCAACACCATCGCCCATCTTGAGAGCAAGCATTCAACATTGGATAATATTCGACAGAATAGACCACGTCCAGCACGAAGTGAAGAAAATATAGCAGAAAATGTACACGAAGACCATGAAGAGTATGGAATGACTTGGCGCATTGCACGTCGATATCTTAAATCAAAAGCGTACAAAATACAGATTGTGCGAGAACTGATATCGCTCGACCTTCCCCAGTAACATCGCATCGCTCTATGGATTCTTAAAAAGTTTCAAGAAGATCCGACGTTGTCGAACCAAATTTTCTTCCAGCCCATTTATGGCTCAATGAGTATGTAAATAAGCAAAATTGCCGCATTTGTGACGAAGAGCAACCTGAAGAGATTAAAAGCTGCCATTAAATTCTGAAAACTCAATGGTGTGGTTTGTGGCCCGGTGAATTCATAGGTGCATATTTCTTAATGTCGGTGAGAACGTAACCGTCAGTGGCGACTGTTATCACACCTTGATAACCGACTATTTGATGCCTGAAATTGAAGCTGACATTTGGTGATAATTAACTATTTGGTGCCTGAAATTAAAGCTCGTGATCTCGGCGACATTTGGTTTCAACAAGACGGCACCACTTGCCATAAATCGCATCAATCAATGGATATATTGGATAATTTTTCTTTTTTGGGCCGGTCGATAGGTCGATAGTATCGTTGGGGAAAAACAATTTAAGTTCAAAAACCTTTTAGTTAGGACTTAGGGAAATATTCGCCCGATTCAAACACGATTATCTCTTAATTTCAGTAACACAAGGTATGTTCTAACGTAAACAGGACATTTCATTGATTGGAAGTGAAGTTATTGCGTTTTAAGTGTCAGTATGTTTGTGCTATCGGTGCGAAAATGAGCTTTGAACAAAGAGCCAACATCAAATTTTGTTTTAAAATTGGTAAAACTTTTACCGAAACATTTCAATTGATGAAAGAAGTTTATGGCGATGATTGCCTATCCCGTAGCGGAGTGCACGAGTGGTTTCAACGTTTTTAAGGTGGTCGTGGGGACATAAATGACGATCAACATGTGGGCCAATCAAAATCCGTGATCACCGGAAATTCCAACGAAACTGTGCATGAATTCATCAAAAATCAGCCGTATTCATCATTGAAATTCATGGAAATGGAATTGAACATCTCCAAAACATCGATTTATCGCATTTTTACCAAACATTTGGGCTTACGAAAGGTGACTGACGACCAATAATTGCTCAGAATCCAACTTTCGAAGGAAACACATTTTAACCATTAACCACTCCCCATATTCACCTGATATGGCACCGTGCGACTTCTTCCTAGTCGGAAAAATGCATTTGCCCATGAAAGGAAAGCGTTATGCAGCCGTAGATGCCATTCAAAAGGCTTGCACCGGCATTCTGGCGGCCATACCAGCCAACGAGCTAAAACATTGACATGCGTTTGGACCGTCAAAAAAGCTGTATTGAAGCAGAAGGAGACTATTTTGAATAAAATAAATTGATTTTGCCGAAAACACAATTTGTTCTGTTTTTTTTTTTAATCCTGTTTACTTTGGAATGCTCCTTGTATTTAACTATTGTATGAAATCTTAGAGCTGAAAGACAAAAAAAATAGTCAGACTTGTACAACTTTGTATTGTCACGAACGAAATTATTCGTAGCAACTTCAAACGTGCAGTTAGCTTACTCGGTCTTTATGTATATATAACCCGATTTACTAGAATAGGTACTAAATTTAGTACGAATTGAAATCTTTTCATTTAAACATCGCAGGAGCCCCGTTTAAGCGTTAAAAAAAATATATATCTACCTCATATTTTGATATTGTGTCGTTTAAATAAATAACTCAAAAAAGTATTTTAAAATTTACGCAATTTGAATGGGTACAATAGTCTCAATACAAGAATCTAGTTAGATTAACCATACAAGTGTAAACGTTTTAATATAGTCTTATAAATTAATGTACTTAGTATTCAAAACAGCCACCTAATTTACGATAACTGAAAAAATTCTGTTTGAAAGGCTATCATAAAGACATTTTAAGAAGTACAAGGCTATCTTACTCCATGCAATTTTAATGGCTGCTAAGAGGGACTCCCGATCACCGAATTGACGGCCTGACTGATAAACCTTGAAGGATATTCACCCCAAACGTTTTCCAATATATTAAGGCAAGGAAAATAAGGTGGCCACTTTAACCAAATCACATTTTGAGATGTAATTCAAGATTTCACTACCTTGGCGGTGTGGATAGTGACATTGCCCTGTTGGTATATCCAGGGAATATGTTTAAAGGTATTAGAAAAATGCGGAAGTGCTCACTCGATTATTTGTTTGTACGAAGAAGCAGTCATTTTTCACACATAAGATCGGTGTAAAACTGTGGCTTTATATCCTTTCGTTGGGCATTTAGAGGTGTTTTCATTTTAAGTCTTTTCAGGTCAAAATGCTCACAAGCTTTCATTATTCTCTCACATTGGGCAACACTTATCCCCTTTATTTTTGCAGTAGAGTCACACGAATTGGAAGCTAGTTTTATAACAACGTTCTGCGCTTCTGTTGTCGACATTTTTGCTTTCCTTTCATATTTTTCCATATGACGTAATATTTACACTCTATTAATTTTGGAAGCAGGCTAAATCAACTCAGCTCGACATACTGATAATTTATATATATGCTCTATAGGGTCTCCAATCCTTCTTTCTGGGTGTTACAAACTTCGTGACAAACTTAATATACCCTGCCCTGGCCGTCCGACGCCTACTGGTGAAACACTGCGACGTTTAGCCGCTCGCCTCGAAGAGACTGGCACAACACGAGATGCTGCCAGGCGTGGCAGACCCCAGAGTAGCTGTTCTGCAGAGAATTTGCTGCTGTTGCCGAGGATGTCATGGAAGTATATTATTAGCTGTGTTGAGTAAGGTTGATAGCTTAAAGTTTTTCTTTGGCAAATTAGGTTGAAATACCTTTTTTAGGTGATTTGCCAAACAATTAGCCTTTTCCTCGTCACTTCGAGCCTAATTTCATGTTGGAGTCTGTTGGTGGCTTCATGGACTTTTGGGCTTTCCAAAGGGAATTTTGCTTGCTTGAATTTGGACACAGTTTCTTTATATGAATTTCAGTGCAGAACTCTTCCTCATGTTTAAGCGCTTTTCTAAATTTATATACTGCTGATTTCAATTGAAGTTGAGTGGAAGGGCAGCGATTTATCTGCCATTCACGTCTTGCACGCCTTCTTTCATGTACAAGCTTTTCTATTTCACTATTTGAGACTTTTCTCGAACCAAGCGACTTATACCTTTTGTTTGTGTTGCTAAGACAGCTGCGTTATTTATTATATCATTGAGTTCCCTAATGTTTTCATCAATATCTCTTCCCATATTTATTTGGTACTCAATATTAATGGTGCTACTAACGTATTTTTTATATTTTAGCCAATTCGTTGTATAGGATGTTAGACTGACTTTTGGTTCAATGAATATGGGTTGTTAACATATCTTTATTAGTACAGGAGAGTGATCAGAAGAGAGATCAGTACATGTATCAACTGTTTTGTGCGTTTTGTCTATATTTTTGATTACAGAAAAAAATTAAATGCGGTATTTTGTTAACATCACAGGTTTCACCACGGTCTTCATCAGCGGGCCTCCAAAAAGGCCTGGTGCCATCGAAACACACCAGTCTTGCCTGCTTAATCATATCAAACGTTTCTGTCTCAGATTTACCGAGTTTCACACAAAATTTAATCGCGTACTTCTGCTCTAACGAACGCTGCATTTTCGGTCGCCCCACTCACAGAAAGACGTCGCCCGAAAATGTTTATCCTGACTCTCCAGGTGCTCGGAGACAACTGACCGACCGCTCGTTCGTTAACTTGGAACACCCTCTACCGAATCCAGTCGTGGCGAATGAAAATCAGTCCTATTACTTTCGGAACAAAGCCTTTATATCCACGCTATCAGGACTAATTTTCACACCTCAAGAAATCGCGAAAAAATGTACACATATCCTTCTACTGTAATGTAATAAAAAACGACCAGAACACAAGTAAGAAAGGGGTAAGTTTGGGTGTAACCAAACATTTCTTACTCTCGCAAAGTAAAATGGCATATTCGTATTGGATTTCGGTGTATATTTTAATTAGATTATATAATAATTATAATTCACAGTGAAATTAATTGAACAATTTTTTTACTATGTCTACTCACACAAATTATTGTTGTATTGAGGAGTTTGAAAAGAAATGGTTTATTGACAGTGAATAAAAATATTATATATATGTACATATGTATATATTATATTTGCACAATAATGTCTTATATAATCACATGTTATTGAATTTGTATACTCTTCAAACCTATTGCTATTATATTCAATAGTTTTGTTCACCTAACGGTTGTACGAATTACCTAAAACTAAGCGAGATAAAAATTGGATTATATAAATTATATAAATGATCAGAGTTATAAGAAAAGTGAACTATAAATTGAGTAAAATTTGAGATATCTTTATGAAACTTGGTAAACCTAAAACCTACAAAAAGTTATAACCAAGCATTAAATTAAGGTATAAAACTGTAATTTGGCACAGGGAATCGCAGAAGCAAGGCGATACTGTGTGCAAAAAAGTTCGGAAAAAATGAGCGTGGCCCGCCCTCTAATAAGTCTAATGTACATAAATCTTAAAAAAGGAACTAAGGGAACAACGACCAAATTTGTTCAGCGTAAATACTATACGAACTACTATCGACAGTGTGGATGAAATCGGAAGATAACTCAAACTGTGTAAAACTACTAAAACCGTAACAAATAAATTTCGTATACGGAAATATAAAATACAAATATGAATCCGAACTTCTGGGTGACTTTCTGCCACATTTATCGGCCAATATGTGAGTTATCTCAATGAAAATGAGGGAGCGTGTTTTACTCATAACAGTGAATCTTTGTACCTAAAATAGAAACAGTTGGGCGAAAACTTTATCTAGCTCCGTTGTAACTATTACTTGGATTTTCGAAAATACGGCTGCCTTTACTCCATAAGATTGGTGTTTTTATATGAGGTACCTTAATGAAACCCAGGGCCCATTTTGTTTAGTATGTGGCTTGATAATAGTTAATAGCTAAAATCGGGTCGATGAAACCCCAACTCTAATATACTACATACAAGGAGCAAAGCAGAGTCTCTTTCTGCTTTAATGCAGCGTTTTTCGAACGAGTGTTTTAGCTCGTTGGCCCGTATGGCCGCCAGAATGCCGGTGAAAGCCGTTTGAATGGCCTCTACGTCTGCATAACGCTTTCCTTTCATGGGCAATTGCATTTTTTCCGAAAAGGAAGAAGTCGCACGGTGCCACATTAGATGAATTCGGGGAGTGGTTAATGGTTAAAATGTAATTTTTGGTCAAATAGTCGATCACAAGCGTCGATCGATGAGACGCGAATCATGGTGCAACAAACGCCAACTTTCATATTCGCGATATTAGGACCGAACGCGTCGAATACGGCGCACCAAACGCTTCAAAACTCCAAGATAGAATAACGCATTAACGTTTTGGCCTGGTGGAACATTCATAAAAACAAATTAGTATCGCTTCACTTTTGACTTCTCCAAGCGCAATTTTTTGAATTTCGGTTCGTCTGGTGCCTTTCGGGATTATATTGGAAACAATATTGTAAAGGAAGTTTTTGTCCCTTTTGACTTCTTTACTGATGTCCTTCGAATGTTGGATTAAAGAAAAAATATTAATATTCTCGAAAAGGCATATGAGAAGGCTAATTAAACATGAAGAAAGTGAAGGACTTTAATGCGTTACTATTTGGTAAGTTTTTCGTGTTTTTATCATTGATGGAAATTTATGTATAATTACATACGGTTACATTTTTTCTTGTAGAATGTGTAAAAGTAGATGGCTTCACCGAATCTGATGTGTTCACCAAACCCAAACCAAAGGCCCTTTCTTTAAGTCTCGTTGCTTGGAAAAAAAACGAAAAGAGACTCAGCTACAAAATTTAAAGAAAACCGTTCCTGACCTTGGCATAGAAGAATTTTTCGTTAACGTTGGCATCGAAGAATTCTTCGTCCCTGTTGTAAGCGAAAGTGGTGATCTGTTACTTTTCGTAGGACATCGCCGTGTTAATTTTCATCGATCGGAGTAAGCTATAATTTATGTTGGTTAACACCATTAGCGAGTAGTGACGTGTCGTAGCGGAGACTAAACAGACGGCCTACCTCGCAACATTACGATCGATTACAACAGGTGCGGGATGGGTTAGATACCTAGAGTTGAAGAGAGAAAACGCATTGCAGATATAAAAAGAGTGAGGCCGAAATGCGTTAGTGTGAAGAGCTTGACAAACTGGCCGACAAGGATAATGCTCGAAAATTCTACGAAAAGATGTGATGAATAACAGAAGGTTTCAAGACTGGAGCATACTTTGTAGAACCCAAGAAAGTGATCTAGTAACCGATGCCCAGAGCATACTAAAATTATGGACGGAACACTTCTCCAGCCTGCTGAATAGCAGTGAATGCCAGGAGAAGGCGAACCCGATTCCCCAATCGATGACGATGGAGCAGATGTTACATTGCCCGACCATAAAGAAGTTCGAATAGAAATTATCGGACTGAAGAACAACAAAGCGGGGGAAGCCGGTGGATTGCCGGCCGAGCAATTCAAACACGTCGGCAAAGAGCTGATAAGGATAATGCATCAGCTTCTTTGTAAAATAAGGTCGGATGAAAGCATGCCTAACGATTGGAATTTGAGTGTGCTCTGCCCAATCCACAAAAAGGGAGACCCCACAATCCACGCCAACTATCGTGGGATAAACCTCCTCAACATCGAGCGTATTAGCTTGTGAAGCCATTCCACCATGACTCTTTCGAGCACTTTTCCAATAGAAGGAGACTGATGCCCTAATAAAGCCGAGAATCACTTCTGATCTTAACAGGAGACTTCAGGAGAAGAACAACTCTAGCACTTATCCACTCACGCGGAAAGTATCACTTGCAGACACACCTGTTATAAATGGCCTCCAGGTATTCCGGAGTGAACTTCCACAAGCTTTTACACATCTCTCCATTAAAACCATCAAAACCTGGGGACCGTTGAGACCTAGCCAGGCCAAAGGCGTACCCCAACTCCCCCTCATCTAATGCAAGGACAGATACCTCGTGTGCTTCAGGTGCCTGCGCTTCCGATCTTGGAAGGAACGCACCTAACAGAACCCCCGAACACTCTCTCTCTTCGATAGTAACAGAGTGTAACCGACACGAAGAGAGATAACATCCTTTCTTCTACGACCCCGGCAGATCCTATAGACCTGACCCCAGGGGTCGTTCCTATTTTCCCTTACGAAGCTTTTCTAGTACACTTTAACCTTCACTACCATTTCTTTATGTTACCTATCCGCACAACTAAATTCATACCTAAGCTGAGACAGACCATAAGAATTGGACCGTCAGGCGCATTGAAATTTTCGCCTCTAACCATAGTCCTCTTCTTTAAGGTTAACTCACGCGTCCACCATTTAATCTTTCTAGTCATACAATTATCACACCTCCAAGTACCCTATCATTTAACCCCAAACTACCCCAATTTGCTCGTCCACCCCCAACTCTTCAAACTCTCTAAGCAGTATGCTAGATACCATTTTCCTAACCGAGAGTCCACATTGGTTCCAGCCAATACCAATGGTACGCCATCGCCACAATGGACTCTCATAAGGCGAGGGAGGGGATTGGGGGATAACCATAATTTGAATCAAATTATGATCACTAAATTCCCGCCCTCCTTTAAGTTCCCATCTAACGCTGTAAGCCCCACTTGCTGCCTGAATCATAAGCGGCGGGCTAAAGTCGCTCACGCCCCCAGGCCCATCGAACGTATAGCACTCGCTCAGCTCATTCTCAATGTGGAGGCTATTAGCCAACACCCATTCGCTTAATGCCTCGCCTCGACTGTGGCTTTAGTATCCAGACGCAGTGGCGGGATACCTTACTAAGCCACATGGAAGACGAAGCATTCGCATCCAGCTCCAGGATGCGCTACTACTCGCAAGTAAAGAATGGGGTACATTGACGCAATCAGCAGCTCTGTAGCCTCCTTGACCGCACCTCCAGCAAGCATCTTATCTACCCCTACACTCAGACAACCTGTGATCAAATCCCATGCACCGGAAACAACCAGCGACGGGGCTATGCGGTCGCACCCGGAAAGAAAATCACTTGATGTTGCACCTACCTGCCTTCAAGAGAGCTCACATAAACTTGTCCGTACCCTCAAGGACGACATTGGTGCTACCATCAGGGGCTACCTTCCATGGACGACTGACCATCCTTACCTTTGGGACACAGGGCTGAAGTCCTGAATTCCTCAAGGGGGATCTCCTTATGGACCCCCTAAACGACAACCTGAGGACCCAACTTCCGTTTGACAGTCACCTACAACCCCACCTCCCCGAACTTTGCGTTGGTCGCCAACTTTTTCCTCTCTAAAACAGAGGGAATGCGGATAACCGACCCACTTCCTTAACTACCTTCTTAATCACTTTCTTAGAGTAAGTTGTAGGCCTCTTACTCATGACCACGACCGACCAGGTCTACACGGACTTCGGCGTCACCCTCTTTTTCAAGTCCGACGCCCGTTTCTTTGCTCACCGTACTAGCCGGATGAGCTTTCACAGCGGTGGCCACATTAACGCTCCCAAATACCGTTCCCTCTCTCATTTTCACACACATAACGCGGCAACCCCGTACGCGCATCCGCTTTCTCAGCGGTGGCCACTTTGGCATTCTCACCACAACTACTGCTCCCTCCTTCGTTTTCGCACTCGCTACGCGGCGACCTCGAACAAAAGAGAATACCGAAAATTCGCAGAAAAAACACTTAGTAGATAATTTCGTCTATCTTGGAACCAGCATCAACACCAACAACAACGTCAGCCTCGAAATCCAACCCAGGATACTCCTTTCCAACAGGTTATACTTCGGACTAAGTAACCAATTGAGAAGTAAAGTCCTTCCTCGACGAACAAAAATAAAACTCTAAAAGTCACTCATTATTCCCGGCCTGCTATACGGTGCAGAGACATGGACGATGACAACATCTGATGGGTCAACGTTGCGTGTTTTCGAGAGGAAAGTTCTGCGAAAGATTTATGGCCCTTTCGCCATGGCAAACTCCCATTAGATGAAGCGATGAGCTGTAGGAGATATATGACGACATTGACATAGTTCAGCGAATTATAAGACAGCGGCTAGGATGGCTAGATCATGTCGTCTAAATGGACGAAAACACTCCAGCTCTACAAGTATTTGATGCAGTACTCGCCAGGGGAAGCAGAGGAAGAGGAAGACCTCCACTCCGTTGGAAGGACCAGGTGAAGAAGGACTTGACTTTGCTTAGAATCTCGCTTACCACGTAGCGAAAAGAAGAAACGACTGGCGCGCTGTTGTTAACTCGGTTATAACTGCGTAAGCGGTTTCTATGCCACTAAAAAAGAAGAAGTAGAACACCCTTAGCGTTCCATATATAAATGTTCAATACACTGATTTTTTACTTAAAAAAGTTTGCAAGATTTGATTTTGTGATTTGATTATCTCTTGAATCATATTTTGCATTATTGACATAAATTGTGTTATACATTGGGTAAGCTTGAAAATCATTATTAAAGGGTCATAGTTTCAACGCTTCCATTAGGTTGGTTTTATGGCAATTGCATTTGTGCAGTGTTGCCTTTCATCACATTTGCATAGCTCCCTTGTGTAGCATTATTTCTAATAGTACCCGGTTTTGAAACATGAACAGGGATTTCAATATTTTCGCTAGAACGAATATTTGTCTTTTTATTACGTGCTTGAATTCCGACAGACAATTTAGTTTTTAAGTCTTTATATACAGAACAATCCATATAGTTTGCAGTATGATTTCCCATGGATTGACAGTTGGTGCATTGTACTGGACCATTTCTTTTTTGTGGTTCTTCCAATGCTTCTTTATCGTCATTATAGGCTACTGAAGGCTATATACCTTTTATGACAACAACTAGGCCTTTTGAGCTTTTCAGTTGGTAAGAGTAGTAATTCTTGTTATTAGTACTTTACAACATCCAAGAAACTTTTTTCAGTGTATG
The DNA here is from genome assembly GCF_016617805.1 of Bactrocera tryoni. NCBI lineage: Eukaryota > Metazoa > Arthropoda > Insecta > Diptera > Tephritidae > Bactrocera > Bactrocera tryoni. The sequence goes on from NW_024395977.1 coordinate 24,548,404, forward strand.
TTTGAATTTTTGTTTCATCTATGTTATCTTTTTTTCAAGGAACTATATGAAAATTGTTTTTTCCTATTAAATTGCTTATTTTGGAGACAATTGCATTTGAACTCTGCTCACGCAACTAGATTGGAGGGGGTTTGGCTTTCACGACTGTGGTAAGGCAAATCTTTTGTCAGAATTTCTGGCTACTTATCTTTTGGAGCGCTTGGTTGATTTTTTTTTTGTATTGATCGCTGATTTAATTGGACTCGATTACTTGTTTATATTTATATAGCGATCAACACCAGTCTGAACAGATGGCCCTTTTCTTTTTTTTCTCGTCTTGCATTTTGTTTTCGCTGTCCGGGTGCTTGCTGGTACCTGCATACTGGTTGCTGTCAGCGCATTTGATGTTGTCCAATTGCTGTTTTCTGCTGACTGCGCTTGTTTACAATTATGTGTTATCGCCGTTACTTTTGTTTGTGTCAGGAGTTGCTTTTGTTGGCTCGACAAAGCTAAAGTAGGCATTTAAAGAACACCATAAACACCATGAATATTGAACTTTTGAACTTTAAATGAAAATAGCTCAAAAACCATAAGTTAGCGGCAACTATATGTACATATATATTTTCTTGATCTGGAGGACCTCTATCCGTACATACCATTTTTAATCCCAAATCGGGGGATGCTATTCTAAGTCCCAGCTGATTATAGTAAGCACGAAAACAGTAGCATGATGGAAGCAATTTTTTGAGACATATTCAACAATACAATTCAATAAAATTCAAATGATATCTTTTGGTGCTACAAAAATTATTACAGTCTTGCACCCTGTTGCTGTTGGCAGTGAAAAAGTTGTTGCCAAATTTTATTGAAGCTACGATCTTAACTGCTAAATCGAAATAATAAGTTTTTTGATACCGTGTATTCCTATGATTCCAATTGATATTTCATTTCAAACGATTACAATTATTCTAAAATAGGTAGCAATTAATAAAATATAAAGTCACCTGGAAGTTCGAAAATCTTTATATTAGGTATTAATTGTTGTTGCCAAATTTTATTGAAGCTACGATCTTAACTGCTAAATCGAAATAATAAGTTTTTTGATACCGTGTATTCCTATGATTCCAATTGATATTTCATTTCAAACGATTACAATTATTCTAAAATAGGTAGCAATTAATAAAATATAAATGGTATATCAATTGGAATCATAGGAATACGCGGTAATAATAAGTTTTTTGATATACCATTTTATTTCAAACGAACTAAACCACTATAACTTCAAATTAGTTATTGTGACCTATATACATATATACATTAACGGAGAATTCTAAACGAAACTTTTACTATAACCAGCAACTTGAAACCTAAGCGCAGTAGGTAACATATAACGGCGCTTAGGTCTCAAGTTAACTCTTACGGGCTCCACCTGCCAATAAGAATGATTATTGAAACACAACTTTATAGTATTGAAACAGAGAATATTTTATTAAAAATAAAACTAAAATAATCGATCCATATGTAAAAACTAACGTGAAGGATGAATCTGATGCCGTTTAATAAGTTTGTAAATATCAGGTTCCAATTTACTCAAGAACAGTCGCAAGTCGCCACGTTCGGTAACAAGCAAACGATTTCTATTTTTAGTAAGCAGTGTTGTCACAGCACTAAATCTACGTTCACACAAATATGACGATGGGAATGCTATCAAGAATCGTTGAACGATTGACCACAATCCAGGGTACAATTGCGGGATCGGTTTTTGTAGCCAAAATTCTTGGTAACCATTTTTGAACTTGATTTTTATTTCCTCGTTTGTTGTCAATTCTATAAGTTCTTCTTCCAACTGAGGTGACATTGTTGTGTTGACATTTGAAAACGGATCCAACACCTACTCTGGTATTTCCAAGCTCAAAATGTCCTGGTAGCGTTCGGTGAAGTCAATGTGGAGGTTTTCCAAATGTTGGCAGTAGGCAAACAATTCGTCGTTACTGCATGATACTGCTAAATTCGTTTTTTTTTAATTAAATTTAGTTTGTCACCTTGCAATTGGAGATTCATGTCGTTGAACAATTTATACAGGTCTGTCATGTAAGCTTTATCATTCTTTGATGTTATGAGCTTGTATTGAAATTCTGTATCTTTAGTTTCCAAGAACTCTATAACAGAGTCAAACAGGTTGTAGAATCGAGTCAGACAATTGCCTCTTGATAGCCAACGAACTTCAGTATGAAACAACAAACGATTGAAATCCTCGTCATTAGTAATACAAAGCTGATGAAATAATCTATCATTCAAAGAGCTGTTGCGGATTTTATTGACTGCTTTGATGACATATTGCAGTGATTGAAACAGTTTTTCACTTAAGTTTCTAGCAACTAAATGTTGTCTATGAATAACGCAATGTACACCAAGGACATCTGGAATTTTATTTTTTAAGTACGCTATGAAGCCTTTATGGCACCCTGTCATAGCCGGAGCGCCATCCGTAGCAACTGAAATAATATTTTTCAAAGGAATTTCTTTCTCATCGCAAAACTTTTCCAATATATTGAATATGGTTTCGCCGTTTGTATCGGTCTCTAAATTTCTATCAAATAATAGTTCTTCACATATTTTCTCATCTTTAATAAAACTCACATAAGACAACAACAATGCTTCATTAGTTAGTAAAGTGGACTCATCCAACTGAATTGAAAATTGACTTGACCTCAGGTGGTCGTACAATGTTTCTTCAATGTTTTCAGCCATTTCATCAATTCGTCTTTGCACAGAATTATTACTCAAAGGAATTTTTCGGATAATATCTGCGACCGATTTATGAAGCACGGTAGTTATTACTTCATTTATTGCTGGCAATATTAACTCTTCTCCGATGTTATGTGGTTTGCCTTTTTGAGCAATTAACAAAAGGATATTGTACGAAGCTAGATGTCCGTCGTCATCTTGCTCAGCAGCCGCCGAAAATAGTTTTGCTACACTTGGCTGAGTATTATGCTTCTTCTCTAGGTGTTGAAAATATGCTACATTCTTGTCCCTCTTATCTGGATGCATTTTATTCAAATGATCTTGCAGTCTTGAAGTCTTCATTGCTTCATTCGAAAATGTTTTTAGACATAGAAGACACAAAGGCGAGGATGGGTTTGTGAGATTTTCAATGAATCCGAATTTAATGTATTCCGCACAGTATTGCCGTCTCTTATTTTTTATTTCCGACATTGTTTTGCTTTGAGAAATACCTTCATCTTCGCGATTAGTGTAAAGGAGGCGTAAGTAATGCTCATCTATTGCACGCAAAACCACAAATGAATATAAAATAAATATTATATTGTTTATATAGGAATGCTTAAGAACAATTATTATATAGTAGTCCAAAAATATGAATTCTTATTTTTCCTAGAAATACATTTGTAAAAAAAGGATCTTTCCCCTTTTCGTATTATCTTATTTTTCCCAGAAATACATTTGTAAGAAAGGATAAAGATCCTTTTTTTATTTTCCAAATAAAAGATTTAAGGAGTTCAAAAGCTCAAAACGTGCGTTACATCAGCTACCTACCCGACGTCATTTCGCAAGTAATAAAATAAATTATTCAAGAGCTCAAAGCATTCGCTACATCAGCTCGAACCTACCTACCCTACACCTTTGCGCAAATGATTATATTATGATAGCAAATGCCCACATACAGATTTGGCAATGGCAATAGCAATGCGTTTGACAGTTGGTATTCTATAAATTCTATCCTGTCGAGATGTCCCGTTATGAAACGGAGCGACCGATTGACATGATTTTCATTTTTTCTATATTCAATAAAATAGGACAGATATATGAACTACGCGGAGAGAAATATAGAACCGAGTTTGAGCAATCTTTTAATTCATATTAGTTGATGTTCACAAGTTGTTGTTGAGAGTCGAGAGCTCATGTAGTCGTTGTCTAAGAGGCCTCCTAGCTAAATAAAATTACAAATAACCCCCAGGCCTCTACACAACGCCCCCATTTTCTTTCTGGGTCTCTTACCGCCCCCCTTGATGCCTGCAGCGCCCACAAGGGGGCGTTATCGCCCACTTTGGGAAGCACTGATCTAAACGAATATCTACCTCATTTTTCCATATTATTAAACTCAATTGAATTGAATAAAAGAACAACACCGTAAACAAGTTTTTGTACTAAGTATATATTCACAAAGGGGGATGGAGTCATGTGAAAAACTTCACGCAAGTGAGGAAAATTCTCTGATCGCCGTTCACTTAGGAGCGGCCAGAAACGTTTCTTTTACATATGGCTCAAGCAGCTCACGACCGCCGGTCTTGGACCAAGTATCCTCTGAGTAGCCTACGAACATCCGTTTGAAATCGAGCTAAAGTGAGAAGGCGAAACATCCCCTTTACAGGGTTGTGCGCTGAATTTGGGACCCGCCACATAAAAAACACCCCCAATGGAAAAATACCAACTTCCCCGGATTAGAGACCCCCCTTTTGATGACGACCATGACAAACGAAATCAGGATTATGATTAGAGCGCATGCACCTGGAGTGGCAGGTTCCTTAATTGGGAAGGTGCCGCTGCTCAGCTGGTTGATGTTCTCGTGAAAATAACGGCTGAAATGCGATGGACGGGACAAGGACAGAGACGAGTAGGTCCTTGTGACATTTACTACAATGGCCATATAAAGGAGCGCAAGTTTGCAATGGGATTCGTGTGTAGGAAGAACTCCGTCGCCGAGTATTCATTCAGTCCGGTTGAACATCCAAATATGCATGAAGCAATTGTGTTACATTAAGTTTTCATTACACTACTGTTTCATATGTACCTTGCAATTCAAGGCAATGATAGAAGAAATCTTCCTCTTAAATTGAAAATAAAATATTTCTATTTTAATAAGTACTATTACTATCCTATTAGAAACACTTTCAAGAATTAATTCAAAATAAGCTAAAAGAAACACGCTTTCGACCAACATCTTACCGATCTTCTACGCATTAAGGAGTATAAAGGGGAAATCAATATTGATGATGTATTATCGAAACGAGTCATTTAGTCAACGACTTTATAAATTTTCAAGTATTACACAAAAAGAATTCAATAAACATTTCCGAAATTTTTTCCGAATTTGCCAATAATTTTTTTCCCTGAATGTAAATAAAAAAAAAAAGCACAGTAGAAATTTGTTCAGCGTACATGGCGAAAATCTATAGCAATGTTTGTGCAGCGCAAACGTAAAATGTCAAGTAGTATTGAGGCGTTTAAAGGGATAGATTTTGCAGAATAAGTTAAGAATTTTTAAATTATGAACAAAAGGTTACTAATTTTGGCTCTAATAGTATGCAGATGGGGGGATTCGATGTGAAAATAACTCCGCAGTGTTTATCATATCTTTTCAGACAAGCCTGAGGCATAGGAAATATTCGTTTTATATATTCGTTTTCCTAAAGTTTGTCCGTTTGTCCGCTTATCCAGTGCCGGATTAAACTAACGCGGGGCCTGTAGCAAATTCTGTCAAGGGGCCCCTGGTTTGCTAGAGGTTCTCAAGTTTAGGGTACTAAATAAAACAAAAAAATTTTTACATAATAAATTTTTCTGCTGATTTATTATGGAGCAAATTTAGAGATAATACTTTCAATATCGACTTATTTAAACAAGTCATGCTCTCATATTTAACAAAGTGAGATGATTAAGACGTTCTTTGCCCATCGTGTTCTTAATTCATTTTTAATACGTTTTAATGTTGAAAGAACGTTCGCTTACTGCAGTTAGTGATCATGAAGATAAGTAAATTCGCAAAGCTATTTCTAAGTTTAGAAACACGATTCTAAAGAATTATTTAATAAAAAGTTTATGATATTGCTGTTGCAGAGGTTCCTGTTTCTTGCTGTCAATAACAGTAGCCACATCTGTTTTCAGTAGCTCGGTGTTAGACTGAATTCTAATTGGCTGCTTCAGGCTGTTCTTCAAATCATTTTCGTAAGCACTGATCATAGCTAGAGGATTTTTCTAAAATCTTTGTTGTAAGAGATTTTAGGTGTCGAAATACTTCAAAAACACTAGTAATTTTATGATATGCTTTCATATGTTTAGTTAAAGCAGACAGTACGTTATCAATAATGACTATAAACACCTCAAATTCGAAACGTTGTCCAGGTGTTTGATTTTCAACAAAGTCGTCGAGTGTAGTAGAGCCGCTGAAATGGTTGTACTTTGTATTTCGCTTGATTCGTCGTGATCTCTGTTGCTGGTATTCTTCACAGTAGGTCAGATCTTTGATCTTGCCTCAATATCTGAAAAAATGGATCGCGTTGCTTGGACGTAGCCATTTAATGGTTCATAAAGGGCGCATCCCTTTATTAATGTCTTGATCAGATGACTGCAGTGAAGCACTAGTCGCTTGAAAGCGTTCTAGGACTTCGTTCCACCTTATTGTCATTATTCCCGTTTCTAACTTATTCATCGTTGAAAGTAGTCCGTAAGCTTTATTACGGGACTCCGATTTTTGATCGACGTTATTGAAATTGTCTTCCAATACTTGCTTAATAGCGATAAAACCACATGAAAGTGCCTTCGTAGCATCAGCTCGGGCTGAAGACCTAGTTTCCGATAAGCGTTTCAAAATCGGAATTTTTGAAGTAGAATCTTTAAGTGCGTTCGTAAGACGACCCCATCGATAGATAGAAGCGGGAAAAATGTATAGAGGTTTTCAATGAAATCGAAGAAAGGTAATGCTTCTGTACAGCAGTCTGCAGCGCACTTAGCAACCAAATTTAATGAATGTGCAAGACAGGGAATGTATTCTGCATACTTATTTATTTTCTTAATTCGGGCTTGTTGCCATGCCATGTTGCCATGTTGCTGGCATTATAATAGCTTTGCCCATGACAATCTTTGATAGTATTAATGCCACTCTCACTCAAGAAATCTAGTAAAATTTGAGCGAGTTGGTCATCAGTATATGAATATCATTAAACAATTATTTTCAATAAAAATATTGTAAAACTTTAATAGCTATAATTATTTTTTTTTTGACGGCCATGAAGCATACAAAATCTAGAGATATTCGATTTTCTTTTTATTTTATTTAATTCACAATAGTGGTATTCGGGAGAAATGTAACTTTATTTTGATATAATAATTAATTAATATTAAAAACAAGAAAAAGCGTTAACTTCGGCTGCACCGAAGCTAATATACCCTTCACAGGTGCATTTCTTTTTGTAACTATGTGTTCAGTTTGTACAGAAGCTATATGCTATAGTAATTCGATCTGAAAATTTTTTTCGGAGATTACATTGTTGCCTTAGAAAATAATCTATACCAAATTTGGTGAAGATACATTGTCAAATGTGAAAGTTTTCCATAAAAGAACTTGATTCCGATCGTTCAGTTTGTATGGTAGCTATATGCTATAGTTAACCGATCTGAACAATTTCTTCGGAGATTACATTGTTGCCTTAGGAAATAATCTATTCCAAATTTGGTGAAGATACATTGTCAAATGTGAAAGTTTTCCATACAAGAACTTGATTCCGATCGTTCAGTTTATATGGCAGCTATATGTTATAGTGGTCCGATATCGGCCGTTCCAACAAATGAGCAGCTTCTTGAAGGGAAAATGACGTTTGCAAAATTTCAAAAGGATATCTTAAAAACTGAGGGGCTAGTTCGTATATATACAGACGGACGGACGGACGGACAGACAGACAGACGGACATAGTTAAATCGACTCAGCTCAACATACTGATCATTTATATATATACTTTATAGGGTCTCCGACGCTTCTTTCTGGGTGTTACAAACATCGTGACAAACTTAATATACCCTGTTCAGGGTATAAAAAATTAAAACTCTGGACGTTTGAAGGGTAGAAATGTACCTAGTATAGATCCTAGTCTAAATATATCGATTATAATATTTATAATTAATCATTAGATCATTAAAGTTAAGAAGTTCGTAAAACGCCTACTTATTTTTACGATTTAACGTGACGAAATCGAGTTTTAGATTTTCAGGTGGAAAGTGGAAGTGAAGCATAGCCTAAGCGCTTCGCGTTTAAAGCATGCAAGGATATGTTACGCTCCATCTAAATTGATATTTTTTTAATTACGGTCAGTTGAAGCGTGAGGCCCGTAGCATTTGCTACTCTTGCTACGTGGCTAATCCGGCACTGCGCTTATCTGAGTCGTAATTTATATATACTTACTTACTTTTGCAGTAAACGGTTTTGTTTTTGCGAGCTTATACAGTTAAAAACTGACTAAATTAAAATCAAACAGATTCATTCTAAATAATATCTTCGGTTTCATCGAAAATAGAAGCATAAACATCATTCGAATGTTCATGATTTTCTCTGTCACTGTGTATCGACTGCCAGCTTTATAAGTTTTAAAACATGGTTCAATGTAACAAATATTCCGGATGACTTACAGAACATTATATTTGTACTACTACGTTTTCGAAGTCAACCAAATTTATGAAAATATAAGCCAAAAGACCAAAAGTGGAAGGAATAATCCAATAAGTGTACACATACAGTTTACATTTCTTAACACCAAAACAAACAAAAATTAATAAAAAGGTAAGAAAATGACTTTTTTGCCTAATCTTTCGAATTTATCAATGCCATTTTGTGTAAAAAAAATATAATTTCTTAAGTTTTAAAATTTTAATTTTTTTTTTTAATTTTAAAGCATATGTACATATATTTATTTGTTGACATGTACAATGCGTGTATATTAGAAGAGATGCTCCCCGTTTTAGGCCCGCTGCTATGGAACCTGATGTACGACGGGGTGTTAAGAATACCGCAACCAAAAAATGTGAAAACAATCGCATATGCGGATGATCTCATAGTGGTAGCTCTAGCTAAACATCTGGATGACCTCCGAATCAAATGCAAAACAGAAGTCTTACTCATAAGCTCCAGGAGAATTAAAGAAAAAATATCGCTGACCATAACAGAATGTGAGATTACTTCACAGCCGCAGTTGAAGTATCTTGGGATAATAGTGGATTAAAGACTCAAAATTCAAGGAACACTTAGAAAATGCGACACGTAAAGCAAATAAAATATATAATGCGTTATCTAGAATTATGGCAAATAAAGGCTGTGTGCCTTCGAGCCGACGATGTTTAATAGCTAAGGTAATTGGTTAAGTTATCCTGTATGCGGCTCCAATATGGATACAGGCGCTAGAAATCAAATCATATGCTAGACCAATTAACACTGTGCACAAGCTTTCAGCAATACGCATGATAAGTGCTTTCCAAACCATTTCAAATGATGTTGGTGAGGTATTAGCCAGTTTGGCGCCGATTGTCATCCAGGGAGACGAATTCGCGCTATTATATAATTTATCATAGATGTATACAGCAGCAAAAAGAGAGGAGAGAATTAAAAGTATCGCAATGTGGCAATAACGGTGGCAAACTTCATACAAAGCACAGTGGACGCACCGACGGATTTCGGACAAACATTCGTGGATACGTAGACAACATGGATACTTGGATTTCCACCTTACCCAAATACTCAGTGGGCATGGTTGCTTTAGAAGCTACCTATTCAAATATCGTCATGACTTCAGTTCATACTGTCCAACGTGTACAGAGTGTATAGAAGACTCCGGATTTCAAGTATAAGGGAAAAGCTGAAAACCACCCTTGGAGATAGTGTCACGGTGGAAAAATTGACAGCACTTATGTGCAAGTCCTCTGTGAAGTGGAAAGCTGTCAACAGAGCGGAAAATCTAATTATGACAAGATTGAGACATTTAGAACAGACTAGGCGTGAACATGCTTACTTATCAGCAAAGCCGAAATACAATTAAAAATAAACGTTTTCAAACGTACATACACGCACATGTATTAAATTTTACACTTGAAAACAACCCCATGTCAAGCAGCAATAAACAATATGCTGCAATACATAGGGTAGAAGTGGAGCATTCGCCACTGGGGCACATTCGCCACCCACGGTTATCTCTAAACTCAGTATAGCAATCGAACTTGAATTATCGATAATGTTTGCTTCATCTGACCACCTCTTGTTTAACTTACCTTGGAAGTTGAAGTTTCCAAGTGATCGTAAACAGTCGCGTTTATTCCGTTTTTTGTGTAGCAGTGGAAAGTTTTTAAAGTTCATATATTTTGTAATAACTTTGTCAATTAAGGTGTTCTGTAAAAGATTTTCATAAGTGCAATACCGACTATATTGCTTTTAGTAAAAATACAAAAAAGGTTTTGATAAAGTGCTGGAGAGTGTAAAAACAAAGTGAGTTTTGAAGCATGCCTGCACCTGGGGCACATCCGCCACACTACAGGTGGGGTTGTTTCGCCGGCATATGTGCCCCATTTGATAAATACACCACAGGCATATGTACCATGACGGGATAAATTTACCATACCCCATCTGGAAAATGAGCACATGAGTAGACATATTAAAACGTGGGAAATATTTTATAAACTGATAAGCGCATTTTGGTACTTGTATCTACATTTTCCACATAGGTTGTTATTAGCACCATGGTTCGAAACTATAAAAAAAAAGACAGACCGAAGTGATTTGGATGAGAAAAAAGTTAAACTTGCAATCAAGGATGTTCTTTCAAAGAAATTCAATATAAGTGAATCTGCGCGAACCAATGGCTTGAAACGCACTACGTTACGAGACCGACTAGCGAAAATAAATAAGGAAAGAGCTAAAGCACTTGATGATTCCGGGCAATCCTCGGACGATGAGACATTTTTGTTCTCTTCGAAATATAGCTCAAAGCAGATATTTTCAAAAAAATGGAAAATGAAATAGCAGAATACTTCAAAGTATATTCAAACCTCCAACATGGATTCACGTACAGCACTGCACGGAAGTTCGTTTTTGATTATGCTGAAATGAATGAAACTAAAACCACTTTATCCTGGACAAATAATAAAATAGCAGGAGTTGATTGGATACAAGGCTTCATGAAACGACACAGTGATTTAAGTTTGAGAAAACCTGAAAACACCAGCCTTGCACGTTCTATGTCTTTTACCAAAGCAGCTGTTATGGCATTTTTTGACAATGTGCACATTCTGTATAGTAAATTTTCGTTTGCTCCTGTCGACATTTATAATCTTGATGAAACAGGAATAACAACTTTTATGCCTCCTCCAAAGGTATTTTAGCACGTTTTCTTTACCTTTTTGCATTTGTACATACATCTTTAACCTATCCTAATGGTTTTTTGCTAGGTGATTTCGACGAAAGGAAAGCGTACTGTGTCTCAGGTGGCGTCCGCGGAAAGAGGTTCTTTGGTTACCATGGTGGGCGTAATAAATGCTACTGGGAATGCACTTCCACCAGTATACGTTTTTCCGCGAGTTAAGTACAAATATCACTTTGTTAATGGTGGTCCCAACGGCTGCGTAGGTATTGCTGCTAAAGTGGGTGGATGTCACCTGACGGCTTCTGTGAAGTTCTAAAACATGTTCAAAAAAACACCCGATGTTCCATAGAAAGACCGATTTTGCCTTTTTGGACATTCATGTTTCGCACTGCAGCTTGGCTGCTATAATGTTTTGCAGGGGGAATGGCATCCACATGATAAGCTTCCCACCGCATTAGCCACACAAGTTACAGCCCTTGGACATATCGGTATTTGGACCATTTAAAAAACATTTGGCCACGTCATATAGTGATTTCCTTTTATCCAATCCTGGACGAGCTATTACGATTTACGATATACCTCAACTTTCGAAAATTCCTTTTCGAAAGTCATTCGTCTCTGAAAACACCTGCAAAAGTTTTTCCACAGCTGGAATAAGTCCGTTTAACAGACAAGCAATTCCTGAGGCAGACTTCATTAGCGTAGATGTCGAAAATCAAACTGCTGATATTGACTTTGCATTAGAATTAGTTACAAACCAAAACAATGTTTCAATTGAGCCTGCTACTCTTTGCGAATCTTCACCCATACCATCTGTTGGAAAACTCCAGAGCAAGTTCGCCCTATTCCTAGAATAATCAAACCTTTTAACTCTTCGAAATCAAGGAAAGGTTCATCTAAAATTCTTACATCTACACCTTCCAAGGAAGAAAAGGAGAAAATTAAAGGAAGAGAAGGTGCTGCCACGAAAAACTACCAAAAGGTCCTTGACTTTTAAAAAACGAGTATCCTCGGATGAATCATCAGGTGATGATTCCTTAGTTACAAGTTTTGCAGATACTGATAAATCTATTGGATCGTTCTTTGACTCCGAGAGCTTGGATTTGAATTATTACCCTCTTGTGCGGTTTGAAGGTCCACAAGATCAGTTTTACGTTGGCTGCATAGTACGCAAGTTCGAAAGTTCTCTTGAAATCGATTTTTTAAGAAAAAAAACGCAATTGTGGGTGTTTTTCCAACCTATTGTTAAAGACGTAACGTTTGTACCGAGAGCAGATATTCACCTGGAACTTCTCGAGCGTCGGCAACATATATATTTGAATCAGATTTAACAGAATATAATGTTAAGTAAAGTTAACAAGAGCTATAATTTATAATTTTTCAATAAGAGCTGTTGTTAATCTCTGTGAAAATAAATCAATAACACTCAAAGAAACAATAAAGAAGTAGTTATTAAATGTTTTTTACACCGTGGCGTTTGTACCCCATCCCCTTGGCTTTGACTTCCACAGCAATTCAAAAAAAAAAAACAGGCGAATGTGCCCCCTTCTACCCTTCACACATACACATAATGGGTTGTCAAAAAATCTTGCGGTATTTTTATTGAATTTTTTTTATTGAAATCGAAATGAATTTTTGATGACTCATGCCCAGCTCTTGACCGATGCTACGGCTGCTACTATGCCGGTCTCTTTCGACCAATTCAGCGTTTTTATCGCAATTTTCGACGACAGGCCTTCCGGAGCGTGGCGCATCTTCGACCACCTCTACACCAGCACGAAAACGTTGAAACCATCGTTGTGCGGTGGAAATGGAAACTGTATCGGGTCCATAAACTGCACAAATTTTATTGGCGGCTTGAGATGCATTTTTGCCTTTATCGTAGTAGTACTGTAAAATATGCCGTATTTTATGTTTATTTTGCTCCATGTTTGCGACGCTATAACTCACGAACGACTTAAATGAAACGACAATCAACTAGCGAAAATATCGCAAGACTTTTTTGACAACCTATTATATTTAGTTATTTAAGATAGTTTTAAAATCTGTATATAAGCAACGAAAATACCAAATAAAAACTAAAATTAAAGATTTCTCAATTGATATAAGACGTTTCATTTCATGGTTCATCCTACCTACTATACCGACTACTGAGACGCACAGAGCTGCACCAAACCAAAATTTTTTTTTGTAGGTTTTGTTGGACGGCGAGTTTGTGGCCTAGTACGGTGCCGCCGTGTTGCGTTGTGGTGGTGACACGGACACATGTCGTCCTGAAGGGCTATGGGCCTTCGCGGTTGCGGTCGTTTGGAACGTCTTTTACCCCCGCGGTTGCGTGGGGCAGAGTATTGCCCGGTCTCGGGGCTGGTGATGCGGTGTAGCGTAGTATGATGCGAAAGCATACACATTTGGCACACATAGCTGGACGTACACTCCTCCTCCTGTGTTGTGTGGGTAGGCGACAGGCAACTTAGGCAATGGCCATGGGCCCGGGCAACCTGCTGGCGTTGCTGAGGTAGCATCCCCTTAACTATTCCGCAGTGTGGCAACCTGTGAGAGCGACAACACTGAGGAAATCGGATGAGAGGTGGCTCATTCGGTAGCGACGTAGGAGTTGCGTGCAGCGGTTGACGGCGTTGTTGCCGTGATGGTTCGCGGCGCTGGTGTTGGGACAGCCCCATAGCGTGCAAAATGGACAGCCGAACGGATGGTTGGCATTGGTGTTGTTGCCGCTTCGGTATCCATATTTATCTATAGAAGAGGTTATTGTAACTAGTAATAACCCCCGATAATCGGGGGACTCCGTTATTTAAAATGAAAAAAGTAAAAAAAAAAACTTTTTATAAAAATTCGATTTATTCAAGTACTTCATGGAAAACTACATTCGTAGTGGTTTTATTTTGGTCGTAAGTCTTAACTTTGATATCTTGAGAAGATCGTACTCGACTCAATGCGACATACAGCTGGTCATGCGTAAAACAATCCTCCTTGAGGAAAACACCAACTCTTGCTAGAGTCTGCCCTTGAGATTTGTTTATTGTTATTGCGAATTCAACAATTAATGGAAATTGGTGACGCTTTAAAATAAAAGGAAGTGTTGATTCGCTGGGCTGTAAATTTATACGGGGCAATAATATTTGTTTCCCTTGTGATTCACCGGTTAAAATTTCGACCTCCAAACAATTACAATGTAGTGCTTTTACTATCAAGCGAGTCCCATTGACCAACCCTTCATATGTATTAAGATTGCGGATTAACATCACAACTGTTCCAACCTTAAGCATTAACTCATGAGGCGCTACTCCACTGAAATTAAGGGAGTTTAGAAATTCTGTAGGGAATCCGACATGCTCTTGAGGATCTACAGAAACGACAGTATCCACGCTATAATATACCCTTTCTTCACCGGGCAACATATTTACTATTTCGCTATTTATTATCTTACAGTGATCATTTTTTGGACACAAAATTGCCCGATCCTTCAAATGGTTTTGACTAATAACACCAGACTTAGGTTGAAATACCCAATCCACTAAATTTTCATTTAGCAAAATTATATCTTCTGGTATATTGATTTTCGACTCTGGAGAGAGCTCTCGACCTTCTCCAACACGCAAAAGAAAACTATTGTATAAGGATTCTTTAGAACGCATATTCGTTGAGAGTTTGAGACACCTAAAAAATTTCCAAAGTGAGCACCGTTTCAAAAAATTACCAAATATAGCGGCGCGTGAGCTACTGGGCACCACAGGAAGAACTTGCCTGAAATCACCACCTAATAAAATAACCTTTCCACCAAAGGTATTTCATTTTGGTGAATATCACGTAATAATCGATCTAAGCAAAAGTAGCATGCTAATTCGGCGAGCATTGCGATTTTCTTCTCTGGCCCTTTGTTCCTCTTCGCGTTCAACCTGCGCCATATGCTTATACTCATTTGCCAAGGGGTTAATATTTGAAAGCATTTCGTGGATTTCTCTCAGCAAATACCTATCGCAGTTTGAATTATGTTGTGCCCTTATATCAGTTTCTTGATCCGTGTCAAGAATAAACAGCTGGGCGTAGGAGGATTCTGAAGGAGGATCTGCATGCAATGGACCTACCCTATGATATATTGATCCATGTATTCGGAAGCAATATGGTCCGCGCCCTGTAGGCTCCGCAATTTTCGCTTCGAATGATGCAAAAGCAAACGAACTATTTAGCTGCCGAATATTCTCCAAATAGTGTCCCCGCCAAGAGCTCAAATCATTTTCTAACACAGCTTTCAAAAACTCAGGTACACGTAATTCTTGAAGTTTAACTTTTCCGCCATGACAACATGTCTTAAAACCATTTCTTACCTAGTAACAATTTCAACCAAATATTAAGACAATAAGTATGTATATACATACATATATCACGAATATAAAACAATGAAAAGCACAGGTACCTTTTTACTTCCGAAATGTTTTGCTTTACAGTGTAAACATATATTAGTCAAACCCCCAAACGAACTATACTCCGGAAGAACTACGGAGTTTAGGGCAGCTTTGAAATAACTTGCCATAGATCCTGCATGACCATGGCTCTAATAAAACAGGTCAATTCATATACATACATTTTATTTTTAATAATTAATCTGAATCTGAACTGAAATTCGATGTAGTATGTATGTATTCGCTGGTAATAGCCGCCTTGACTTTTGGAAGAAAACTGAACTGACTCAAAGCTTACCTAACGCAATAACACTTCTAATCTAAATAACGCCGACAACAATATTTCTGTTAGATTTTGCACTTGCGTCTTCGCCCATACATATGTATATACATACATATGTTTGTAAGTATGTATGTGTGAATATAAAACAAAGTAGAGTGCGCATGTCAAAGCGCAGTGTTCCTTAGCTCGTACATACATATTCGTGCAACATAGAAGAGAGCGCATGTCAAATCGTAGATAGCGCCTTAGCGCATGCATATGTACATATGTATGTACCAGTGCACATGCCAAAGCAAACATTTGTAATTTGTAATATTCGTCATTCTCTTATTGTCATAGATAACTTGATTAGAATTTCTTTTCTTGCTCTCTCGCTTGCAGCTGATCTGTTTTCTGAGCTGGCAACAAAACACAATCGGGGTGCCGTCAACCAGCAGTTAGTGAAAAAGGCGGGATGCCAGAAAAGCAGCTCTATAATTACTTGACGAAATTAGTGTGAAATGAAACTGTGCGAACAAATTTTGGCAAAATAAATGTTTATGTAAATTAATTAATGATTTTGCATTTTAGCATTTACATATATCTACATATATGTATGTATGCATTTTCAAAGTGTTTAATTTAGTGTTTTGTATAATTTATTAAATACCCAAGTTAATATTTTTCAGCAGTGGCATCATTGGCAAATGTTATAAAAAATGCGAGTTTTGACAGCTCTCTCTCGAACCAAAGAGTCTCGTATCAAGTTATCTATGCTTATTGTCATTTTGCTACCGAGCAGACAACATTGTTGTTGTTAGATTTCGCACTTGCGCCTTCGCGTATGTGGGTATGTGTGTAACGAAAGCAAATGACAGAAACATTTTTAATTATTCATTCTCTTACATATATGCTCTTTTCTGTAGAAGCGCTGCTTATATTAGCTTACTGTAAAAATTGAAGAACTTTAAACTCAAATATATCAAAAGTGGTTCAATGTGTATTATTTGTCTCTGTAGGTTTTGTAGATCTCTGGAAGTAAGCGCCTTGTCATAGAATAATATATAGATTATATATTTGTGAAATATCTTGGTGAACTAATGTTGCCACGTGGTGTGGCATGAGTGGGTCGCCATGTGGATCTACCGCTTATGTTATTTTGTTGGTTTTAGTAAATTATTATTTATAGTATATTTTGCGGTTTTTTCTCGGTTTATTGTTTACGGTTTATATTTCGGTTTTTTCGGCTGTTGACAAAAAGCATAGTTTAACGACCGGCCTGCTTAGTGTTCCAGTTTGCGTGCGGAGATCGACTACTCGAATATGACCGTCGGAGCTGTAATAAAGCTTCTCTATGCGGCCAAGCCGCCATTCGGTAGGGGGGAGACAATCGTCATTGATCAAGACACAATCTCCAAACTGAGGCGCGTTTTCTGGTTTTTTCCACCGGTACCTTCTAAGGAGGTCCTTTAAATAATCTTCTTTCCATCGGCGACTGAATTCATGATGCAGAATTTTAATTCTTTCCAATCTGTTTAATAAGAAGAGCGTCTCCACGCCTGGCTCAGGTATGGCCAGAAAGGGTGCTCCTTTGAAAGTGCCCTGGTGTAAGTGCTGTTAAATCTGAGGGATCTTGCGAGAGAGATGCGAGAGGCCGTGAGTTGAGAACGGCTTCAACCATAGTTAACAATGTCGTGAATTCTTCATAATTGAATTTATAGTTGCCAGCTAGCTTCTTGAAATGAGTTTTGAAGCTTTTTACAGCTGATCCCCATAAACTGCCCATATGAGGAGCGCTTGGGGGGATGAACTGCCAATTGAAACCTTGCGGAGCATATTTGAGGACAATGTCAGGTGAGGTTTTTCTGTAGATCATTGTGCTCCGATAAATGTTTTGCCATTATCGCTCATTATTTTTGATGGAAAGCCACGTCGTCCGACGAAGCGAGCAAACCCCGCTTGAAAAGCCTCCGTCGTCAGATTAGTACACAGTTCAAGGTGTACTGCTTTTGTCGTGAAACAGACAAAGACAGCCAAGTAGCCCTTCATTAGGATGGGAGATCTTAGCATGGACGCCTTTATTTGAAAAAGCCCAGCAAAATCGAAACCTGTGGTGGTGAAGGGCAGAGCGAAATTGCAGCGTTCAGGTGGAAATGCTTCCATAATCCGAGATTGCATTTTTTGCTTATGCGTACTGCAGATCTTGCACATGAAAATGCTCTTATTTATTTGGTGCTTAATTCGGGGTATATACAACTTTTGGCGAATCATATGTTGCATGAGGCGATGTTCGGCGTGGAGCAGTAGTATATGGATACAAGGTCTGTCGCAAAAGAAACAGAACTTTTTAAATATAACTGTTTCTGGTGGCGCCACCTATTGGTGGATATCTGAAATAAACTTCTGTGACGATCTGAAGTCGGTCGTCTTCCGAAGTCAAAAATAAAGACAATGCTGATTTGTTTTTACTATTCCGACGGTATTGTACACCGAGAGTTCATCCCACCTGGCCAAACGATTAATGCTGTGTTTTACCTTGGTGTTATGAAGCGTCTTTTGTCACGCATTCGTGAGGCAGGGTCCTGGCGCCTGTTGCACGATAATGCGCCATGTCATCGGTCGACGCTTGTCACTGATTTTTTGACAAAAAACTCCATATTAACCATTAATCACTCACCCTGCTAACCTGATCTGGCACCCTGTGATTTTTACCTATTTGGAACACTTCATTTGCTCATGAAAGGACACTGGTTTCAGGACATTTCAGCTATCCAAAAGGCGACGACCGATATTCTTAAGAGCATTCCGAAAAATGACCTTAAATACTCATTTGAAATGCGAATTGACCGAGCTATACGCTGTATCGAAGCACAAGGAAACTACTTTGAATAAAAATATATAACTTTTGAAAAATATTATTTTTTTGTTGTTTTTTTAACAGTCCTGTTTCTTTTGCGACAGACCTTGTATATGCGATGAATAAGGTGGCAAATGGACACCTCTCTGGTATAGTTATAGGGTGACGTTCATTATATGTTAGGCTTGAATTAGCAAGCCGACCATTCGCACGAGGCAGACCTTTCGTGTGAGCTCTTTTTATCAATCGGCTTCAGTTCTCTTAAATAGCGCGTTTCGGTTGATGCAACAAGAGCGACTTTTACCTTTTGCAAGTCTTAGTGCGTCAAAGTATCACATTGGGGATAGGTTGCTCCTTTAACTTTGTGCTCGAGTCGCTCTACGAATCTGAGCATATAGGCGACTACTCCGAGCGCTCGGGCGAACGATGAGAATCGTTCAAGGATGTCAGTATCATCCAGGGTTGTATGATAAGTGTCGATTTTTCGACTTTATGGTGATATTATGGTGCGCATGGGCGATTGTGGCCAGGAATCGGGAGATTTTGTTAACCAGGGGGGGCCATTCCACCAGACGGTGGAGATGGCGAGATGCAGAGGTTTGCATCCTCTTGTACCTAGATCAGCAGGATTGTCAGCACTACGTGTCGACAAGTGGCTGATCCTACTAGGTCAAGCATTTAAGACGTTTTGTTAGAAATATATGTTTTCCACGCATGTGGTGGTGTTTCCAACCAGGCTAAAACTATTTCTGGCTATTCTGTATTTTGCCATGTTCAAGTGGGTCTGCACCATGGAAACTAGCTTTGCTAGTAGCAGAGCGCCACAGAGTTCAAGTCGTGATAGACTTATCGTTTTTAAAGTGCGAGTTTTGCTTTTGCTGCCAGTAGGTGGCTTGTGGTTGCAATATCGCTTTGTGTGCGCCCATAAATAGTGGCACAATATGCCTTTTCAGAGGCGTCGCAGAAGCCGTGTAGTTCCCCTTTGTATTCGCGGGAATAGTTTACCCACCGTGGAATTTGTATCTGCAACATGTCTTTTAGCTCATTAGCAAACTGGGACCACTTTTCTAAGCGAAGACGTTTCACGTGGTCGTCCGAGTCGGTTCCGTCTAGCCATAATTCTTGGATCAGGATTTTCGCTTGTATCATAATTGGCGAAGCCATCCTGCGGGGTCGAAAAGTTTCACACAGAGGTTAAAATTTGTCTCTTTGTTATGGCGGATAGTGCGGATATTGACTCTGTAGTATATTAAAACTGGTCAGATATCACATTCCATTGGATGCCTAGTGTTTTTGTTGTACTTTCCTTTTCGAATATAACGAAGTTAGTATCCAACAAATGGTCCCAAGGAATATTTTTTAAAATATTTAGGTGATTGGTAGATAAGGTATCGTATGCTAGTGGAAGATTGTGGCTTCCCGACAGGATATTGTCAACATACGTCTGTGTTGTTAACACTTGTCTTGCCAGAGGAAATTCTGACTTTGTGTCTTCTGCCAGTTCGTGGACTGTACGAATGGCTAAGTATGAAGCACAGTTTACGCCAAAGGTTACTGGTTTTAATTTAAAGTCGCGTCGTGAACTATTGGCAGATTTTTGGAAAATAATTCGCTGATAATCTTGATCGTCTTTATATACGACTATTTGTCGATACATTTTTTCGACATCCCCATTGAATACGTATTTGTATATACGCCAATTTAATATGAGGAGCATTAAATCTGGTTTGAGTGTGGGTCCAGTAAATAGAATATCATTTGGGAGATTCCCCGAGCTAGTGGTTCTTGAGGTATTGAAGACAACTCTACCTTTTGTTGTTTTTTTGTCAGGATTTACTACTGCATGATGTGGCAAGAAGAATTAATAATATTTGCCTTTTGTGATTTTTATACTCTCGCAACAATGTTGCTAAGGAGAGTATTATAGTTTTGTTCACATAACGGTTGTTTGTAAGTCCTAAAACTAAAGGAGTCAGATATAGGGTTATATATACCAAAGTGATCAGGGTGACGAGTAGAGTCGAAATCCGGATGTCTGTCTGTCCGTCCGTCCGTCTGTCCGTCCGTCCGTGCAAGCTGTAACTTGAGTAAAAATTGAGATATCATGATGAAACTTGGTACACGTATTCCTTGGCTCCATAAGAAGGTTAAGTTCGAAGATGGGCAAAATCGGCCCACTGCCACGCCCACAAAATGGCGGAAACCGAAAACCTATAAAGTGTCATAACTAAGCCATAAATAAAGATATTAAAATGAAATTTGGCACAAAGGATCGCATTATGGAGGGGCATATTTTGACGTAATTTTTTTAGAAAAGTGGACGTGGCCCCGCCCCCTACTAAGTTTTTTGTAAGTATCTCGGAAACTACTATAGCTATGTCAACCAAACTCTACGGAGTCGTTTTCTTCAGGCATTTCCATATACAGTTCAAAAATCGAAGAAGTCGGATAATAACCACGCCCACCTCCCATACAGAGGTTATGTTGAAAATCACTAAAAGTGCGTTAACGGACTAACAAAAAACGTCAGAAACACTAAATTTTACGGAAGAAATTGGAAAAGGAAGCTGCACCCAGGCCTTTTTTAAAAATTGAAAATGGGCGTGGCCTCGCCCACTTATGGACCAAAAACCATATCTCAGGAACTACTAGACCGATAACATGTACGAAATATAGGTGAAATCGGTTCACAACCACGCCTTCTTCCAATATAACGCTATTTTGAATTTCATCTGATGCCTTCTCTGTATAATATATAGTACATTAGGAACCAATGATGATAGCGGAATAAAACTTTACAAAAATACAGTATTTGAAAAATATGTAAATGACGTATAATAAAATCTCGATTATCACTTTATCATGCGAGAGTATAAAATGTTCGGTGACAACCGAACTTAGCCCCTTTTTACTTGTTTCACATGGGCTTACTTCCTCCATGTGATCTAAATAACGGTATTCTTCTAAGACACCATCATAATCTTGTTTTAGCTCACCTTTTCTAAGAAGGTTTTTTTCCATACTTAGAAACTGCTGTATTGCATGGTAGAAACTGTTTCAGTCCACTTAATATCCAACCGAAGATAGTGTTTTGAGCTAGAAGGGAGTTGGAGAATTTGTGAACACTTTCTAGTATAATTTGCGGTATAAGATCGCTGCCTATTAGGATGTCTATTTGAGCTGCGGTGTTGCAGTTGGGATCTGCTAGAGTCAGGTGTGAAATCTTATCCCAATGCTTGCTATTTATTTGACAGCTTGGAAGCATGTTTGCAGGGATGTAGTGCAGGTCGCCTCCACGCTGGTGCATGCTAGACGACTTTTTGGCATCGAACTGGCTTTAGAGTAGGAATACTTATTTGGATCTGTTAGACCCTTGGGCTGGTGGTGGCGGAATTCTGGCACCTGAGTATGGTGAGGTGGCACCCATCAGAAATGGGTGTCGGACTAATGTCGAAACTGCCTCCGTCCCGTTAAAACCCTGGCAGGCCTCAGAGTACGTCCACCCCCCCGTCGTCGTTAAGTTGGCGTGGTAGGTATTATTTGAGAGAACTCCTTCTTTACACTAGTCGGCTCTGAACGTACTGCCTTATAAGAGCGCACGTCAACCCTCGTCTTGGCCTCATCACTGAGATAACCTTGGGACCATAAAAGGCGACTACCTTTCCGGGGGACGGATAGCGGGTCTGAGTGGGGACCCTTGTAGCATGGACACTTTTAAAACTGACGAGAAGGTGACAAAGGGAGGTGAAGGGGCGTCGAAATCGCTACGCAGATCTGTCCCAGGCGGGGCTGCTGCTCCCGGGGCGACGAAACCGTTGCCAACTAGCTACAGCAACAGGACTAAGACCCCGGTAGGAGTCTCCGCTTCAGGCGGCAAGATGAGGAAAGCCGGCGCAAACCCGACGGCAAAGAAGGTAGGGAAGGCTGAAGCCTTCATACACGGCGGAATCGCCAGCACTAGCAGAGGAACTTCTACTAGATTTATGAAGGGATCCACAGGGGCACTAGCAAAGGTGCTTTAGCTAGGATGCTGAAGTCGGACCGATGGTGGTAAGCATGCTGATCAGGTATCTGAGCAGCATGCTAACATACTTGAGTGGGCCAAGAAGGTGCTAAGTGAGATCGAGACCGATAGGTCACGACTCGAAACAAAGAGACCTGAACCAGCGGTTAAACCGCAAAGGTCGCACGAGGGAGAAACCTCCCTTGGAAAAAACTGCGAACGGGGGCTGCGCCAACCTTCAGAGAAATCGCTAAGGGCGCTGGTGCAAGAGTAATAGGTGTGCTCGACCGCAGCAGGGAGGACGGCGCTATCTCCCATGAAGAGTGGAAGAGATAGCCGCCGCTACTCGTCGCTACAAGGTCGTTAAGGAAAACCCTGAGCCACCCCCATGTAAGATCGGCCATCTTGTATAAGAAGGCAGTATCTCTGGTGGTGGAGGTCTGGAAGGGAGCCAGACTGGAGGCAGTGGACAAAGAGGATCTTTCTCTTCGCCCTAGATCGCGCCTGGCTACCAGCCGAACCGTCCACTGCGAAAGAGATCGAGGAAATCCTCAGGTACTCCAATCCCTCACTTCTTGCGCATGACTGGAGGGTTATAATGCTGGAGAGAACCGATGAACCATATCGGCTGGCGCTGATAATGCTTAATGCGGAGTCCATCGGTCCTCTCAGCAAAGTCAAGGGACCCATCAGCTATGGGCTCGGGGTGGTAGTACTGAAGGTACTCCCGACGGATGCCAGGGCTAATGGCACTCAAGCTGCAGATGCGGAGGAGAAGGCGGAAGACGTTACTGATGGTCAAACGACCATGGATAATGACCCAAACCTCGTCGATCGGCGACTCTGTTTTCAGCCTCGAACAATTGTTTGAGGAGGTGAGGGTCGATCACGACCTGAGCGCTGAACTGGCGCTCTTGGAGAAGAGTTTGAAAGATGAAATTCCTCTAAATTAACCTTCATCACGCAAGGGCGGCCTCAGCCAATCTACTGCTTCGTTTGGAGCAAGACGAAGCCGATTTGGTCCTGGTCCAGGAACCGTGGCTAACTGGCAACGGAATCTCTGGACTGAGGGCTAAGAGCCATAAACTGCTGGCGGCCAAGGATGCAGGTAGAAATAGAGCCTGTATGCTAGTCAGAAACGAACTAACGGTATTTCTTTTACCTAATTTCAGCAACGCTGACGTAGTTACAGCAAAACTGGAGTGCGACACCGGTAATGTCTGGCTCATCTCCGCGTATATGCCTCACGATGATGAGGTGGAGCCGCCTCCCGCACTGCTAAGGAGGACCTTGGCTGAAGCGTCCCGGAATGGTGCCGGTGTCCTCATCGGTTCGGACGCCAACTCGCGACACTCCATCTAAGGGAGCTCAGATACCAACACTAGAGGTGAGTTGCTTTTGATTTTATTGCAATAGGGGACATTCTCCAACTTTTGTGACCGCAGGTAGGGAGGAGGTTCTCGACCTCATCCTAGTCTCTCACGGCATTGCACCGCTGATCACAAACTGGAGGGTTCTCGATGACCACTCCTTTTCTGATCATAGGTATATCGGGTTTAGTCTAGCCGGAGAAGGTCCGCCTAGAAAATCTTTCAGAAATCCCAGGAACACGGACTGGGAAAGTTACCGCAGAAGGCTTCGGCAAACCCTCCCACGCGCACCGGGGGTGGATGCGTCGGCCACCGCCGATGTGGTGGATGGGTGGGTCGAGGTTTTCAGCTCGACGTCCAAAACTGCGCTGGGGAGCTCCTGTCCATTGAAAACACCGAAGGGCAGAATGAATCCTCAACGGTGAACTTTAGAACTCTCCGAAATTAGGGCGTCCTGCAGGCGCTTATTGGGTCCTGTATAAAACAGGACTTTCGATATACAAGTCCGAGCTCAGAAGGGCTAGGAGGATCTCGTGGAAGAGCTTCTGCGAAAAGGTGGAGGGCTGCCACGAGTCCTCTAGATTCAGGCGCATCCTCGCAAAAAACCCTGTGTCCCTGGGGTATCTCAAATATGTAAATAGGAAGTGGGCGCTGAGCAGTGAAGAGACACTTCAGATGCTCCTTGATGCTCACTTTCCTAATAACACGTCCTCTGCGCAGGTATCTCTCGGAGCGTTGCGTGCTGACAACACGGCCTTTGCCGACCTTCTGGATGAGCGTCACTTGACTTGGGCGATAAATTCGTTCAAACCATTCAAGTCTCCGGGACCGGAAGGCATCACACCAGCGCAGCTGCAGCAGGCTGTTAAGGTATCATGCGGCTGGTTGGCAGCGATCTATGCGAGCTGCATTATATTAGGTAACATCCCGGGGGCCTGGAGAACAGTCAGAGTTACGTTCATCCCGAAGGCTGGCGGGGGCTCCCACGTCACGGCCAAGGATTTAAGGCCCATCAGCCTCTCCTCCTTTTTACTAAAAACTTTGAAGAGACTGCTGGACTGGTATCTAAGAAGGCGCATTCCGAGAGACCATCTATCAGGAGCGCAACATGCGTATCGTAAAGGAAGGTCAGTGGACACTGCCCTGCACACTATCGTGTCGAGACTTGAGGAAGCAATTGAGGCTAGGGACTTCGCTTTTGGGACCTTTCTTGATATTGAGGGAGCTTTCAACAACGTCCTGCCAGAGGCAGTCATAACTGCTCTAGACGGTCTTGGGGTTTAATCGAACCTCAAGCACCTCATTTTCAGTCTTCTGTGCGACAGAGCGGTCGAAACAGAATAGGGCAGCGCGAGCGCGCGGCGGAGTGTGAGCAGGGGAACCCCCAGGGGGGAGTTCTTTCTCCTTTTCAATGGATCCTTCTCGTCAACGACCTTCTCAAAAAGCTAGAGAATCTTGGCTGTCAGGTGATTGCCTATGCAGACGATGTAGCACTTATGGTAAAAGGAAAGGGACTCGCCATCAATAAAAATAAAACAGAAACGGTTTTATTTAGTAGAAGATACAAGATCCCTGTGGCACCGTTGCCGCAAATGGGAGGTATTCGCCTGCAACCGGCGGATACACTAAAGTATTTAAGCCTCATCCTGGATAAAAAGCTTTCATGGAAGCCGAATATCGAGGAAAGAGCCAGGAAGGCATTGACTGCCCTATACTGCTGTAGAGAAGCTATTGGCAAGAGGTGGGGACTCTCGCCGAAGGTGGTCTTCTGGCTCTATGACACCATAGTCAAGCCCATAATGTTCTATGGAGTCTTTGTGTGGTGGACGGCTTTGCGGAAGACCACACGTGCAAAGAAACTTGAGGGCGTTCAGCGAACCACGCTCATCAGTATGTGCGATGCATTAAGGTCCACCCCAACCATTGCACTCAATGCAATTCTAAACATAACGCCGGTGGACATTGCCGGAAGGTGCGTGGCCGCAAATGTGGCTATCAGGCTCAGGGAATCTGGGTTCCTAATGGAGCGTGTATCTGAACACGCGGATATCCTCACAAGCTTTGACTTCATACCGGATCATCTGGATCAGGGAGTCGCCATATCGAACTCCGGCGGCTCCTTCACTGCCCATATACCGACGACGGACGTTTGGCAGGGAAGAAGCCGTTGGAGGAGAGGGGCCATAAGCTTCTTTATGGATGGGTCAAAGCTTGAGGGGAAGGTTGGTGGAGGGGTCTACTGTCGGGAACTCTCCATTAAATCCAGCTTCAGACTTCCCGACTATTGCAGTGTCTTCCAGGCGGAGATCGCAGCCATCAAGGTGGCAGCAAATTTGCTGCTCCGGAAAGTGTCTACCTTCAGGGAAGTGACCATTCACTCAGATAGCAGAGCGGCGAACTAGACTTGAACTCATTCACGGTGCCTTCAGAGCTGGTCGAAGGGTGTCTGGCATCACTGTCTCTGGCGGCTAGATCTTTTACTATAAGTCATGTATGGGTGCCGGGCCACAGCGGTATCGCGGGTAACTGCAAAGTTGATGAGCTAGCAAGGAAAGGCACCCTAGAATCGTTATCGGTAGAATGGGGACGGATCGGTGCTCCCGCATCCTCCTGTGCTCTAATACTGGAAAGGTGGGCCTCGCGGCTTCTTGGTCAACGCTGGGCCAGCGTTGGTACCTGCGCGGTCGCAAAAGCCTCTTTGCCCTCAGTAAGACCAACCTCTCGTTAGTGATGGGGCTCTTGACGGGCCACTGCCCTATTGGCATACATGCTGTAAGACTGGGAATTCTACCAGACGCCGCATGCAGAAGCTGTTTGGAAGAAGATGCGGTAGAAACTAGCCAGCACTTCCTTCTTGACCGCCCGGCACATCAAGTGCTAATTGAGCCCGATAGGGCTGCACTCCTACCTACCTGCCCCGCTTTCGGGAGATCACGACTTAGACACTTGAGGCGCATGCCTTGAGACATCCCACCGAACTGGCGGGCGTAGAAATTAAGCGCCTTTGCAAATTTGTATTGGCTACGAAGCGTTTCGCTGATCTTTAAATCCGAACACAGGAGTTCTATTTTCAATGGCTTCACAAAGGACTACATCTAGTCCACGTGCGATCTATGATCAGCCATCTAACCTAACCTAACCTAACCTAAGCATGTTTGTTAGTTGCGGTAAGACAATAGCATCTGCTTGAATGCGCTTATCCGCTTCGGGGGATATTAGGGTAATTGGGCATATTTTGTTAGAGTTTTGTACCACTCTTCCGTCCATTCCCGTAATTTCAAATTTTGCTTGGTTTGTTGGCAGTTTTAGTTTATTTTGTGCCTTAAACGCTATAAATGATCGTTGTGATCCTTGGTCTATTGAGGCTCTAAGTTTAAACAGTCCTCCTTTGTTTTCGATGGAGACAACTGCTGTTGGTAGTAACACCTTACTTTGATTCTCGCTGTGTAGCGTTTGAGTTTTTAATGCCTTTGAGCAGCATGGTGTTTCTTGGCAAATTTCGAGATTTTGTGTTTCGAGAGTTGCTGTAGGGAAGCTACAACTAAACCTTTTCTTAAGAATTCGCTACTTTGAGGAGTGTTGGGAGACATGTTGTAATGTAACATGGAATGATGTCTTTTATGACAATATACGCAATTGAATTTGCTTTCTCAATTAGCATGGTTGTGTGAGGGGGACAAGCAGTTTGTACAGAGTCTTTTTAACCTGACAAAGTTGTTCCTTTCGTTCATATTTAATATTTTATTCTTGTCGCAAGTTTTAAGTTTATGTCCTCCTGTACATAGTTCGCATGACGTATGTTTGTTCTGTTCAGATGTGAACGATTGTGCTTTGAAAAAGCTTCTATTCAAATTGTTGTTGTTATTGACTTGGGGTCTATTGAAGCTTCTGTTTAGGTCGTGTTGAACGTTTTTAGTTCTGACTATTTTTTATCTACCCTTTCCGCAATTTCATATTGGGTAGTTAAGAAATCTTTCATTTGCTGCCACGTTGGGCAGTCTCTTCTTAATGAGAGCGATTGCTCCCATAAAAGTAATGATTTTACCGGTAATGCTGCAGTGCATATGTTTACCAGAATAGGGTCCCAGTTGTCTGTGGGAACATTTTATGTTGATAGAACCGACAAACCAATTGAAACAGTGGATTCTAGTTTTATGAATTCTTTACTTGTTTCTTTTTGAATTTTCGGTATTGTTCATAACCTCCATGAAATATTTCTGTTTCACATGCTGGCATTTTGAGGTGAATGCCAGAACTTGCTTCTTCGGCTTGTATTTGTGGCAGCTCTACTCTCGAATGGGGAGTAGGTGCGATTGATTTAATAAGTTTTAGTTGATCTGCGATCATAATTTTTGTGTCTTCATACTGGTCTAAGCAGTTTTCAAATTAGGCGTAACCAGAATATTTAACGTTTTCTGGTAGATCTGAATCGTCAGTATCTACAACTGCGTAATATGCTGATTGGAGACATGTCCAAAAATGTTCAATTATTTGGCTTTTTATTTCTAGTGCCGATTCAGAATTGTCTTGAATCGGCGAAGAAGCAAATCGAGTGCAGTATTTTATCAGACAGTCACTCTCAGAAATGAATTTAGAGTATGATATGTCTTTCCCCCTCTTCTGTTTTGTAGCACCTTGCTTAGAGCATGTAGTTTCTGCAGGTGTACATGGACTCTTATCGTCAGAAATCATTTTGGGAATTTTCAAGAATTGAGATGTTTTAGATTCTCTTGAATCTATATTTTATTACTCGTCGTTGTATTTACTTGCGATGGCGTTTATGTTTATTATTATTATAATTATTATTATTATAATAATAATATTTTTTTTTTAAGTATTGCGAGTATTTTTTATCTTCCAGATTTATTGGTATGCCCTCGTACGTATGTGACGAAATTGATCAATACCTTTTGTAGATAAGTATGAATGTGCGTTTTTATGTGCATTACTTATGTTTTGTGTTATGTTCACTTCTCTTGTTCCTTTTCACAAAGAGAGAGGGATTTTATTAAAATCTGTTTGCATATTAGGACTTTGAATACATGTAAATAATATATATGGTTTAAGTAAATAAACCTGTATTTAATTAGAAGAAAAAATTTTTAAAATTCCCGCACAGTTTATTTTTGCGAAATATTGCAATAACTTTCCTTTAAATTTAAAGTTTTTATTCTTATTTTTAATCGTTTAAGGGGGGAGTCGCTTTAGCAGCATCAAAAAATCGATATATTTTTTGACTTGCTTGAATCTCTTTAAAAATAATCTAAAAATCTATTTTCGAAGCTAGAAGGGAAATAGTGACCGAGCCTCTAGCAGATATATGAGCGATTGGTCAGAAAGCTTTGACGCGTGATTTCTCGGCGGGCAGGATAGAAAAAAACATAAATGTCGTATGGAATTGGCCCGAAGTTTACTATCTTTGGCATTAAATTATCTTCGAAAAAAAAACTAAGAAAAGTCAAGTTTGAATATATTTTTAATTCACATAAAGTTAAATTTGTTTGGTCAAAAACCATTTTTTTCGATTTTTAAAAAATATGTGAAATTTTACACTGTTTTTTTTAATTTTTTTAGTTTAACTAGAAGATAAATTATTAAAAAATATGAATCTCTGAATTTATTGTTTTCGATATAAATTGCGACCTGCATCCTGCCCGCCGACAAATGCACATGCATTGGACGATTGCTTCCCAAAAGCAGAATATCAAAAATTTTGTATCAAAAAAATTTTTAAATGATGTCTGAACATATAGCTATAAGCCCTAGAAATTTCGCTTTAATCTCTTATCTCTTTCCCTCCAAAAAAATCCTGAAAAAACTGATTTTTGAAGCCTCTAAAGCAGGCTCACCCCTTAATTAGTATATCCTATGTGTGTGGGATATATGTATAGACGTTTGTACATATAAGTGCAGGCCGCATGTATGCCATATGTATGTATGTCTACAATTTTATTATTTTGGCAGTACGAATAAACCGAAGAAGATGGAAACTGTATATGTATATAAATAATTTAACGCATGTGTGTTAATGCATATTAACAGTGATATTTATATAAATGTATGTATACATATATATTATACTCTCTCTCTTTGATGTTTTCTTTAGAATTTTTATTGTGCCTATTGCTAATTTGAGCAATCCTGCTTACTGCTTTTAGAAGCAGAAGGAGTATGCCGGAAAATTTACAAGTAAATACTTGTATACTGCCATAATGTTATTTTTTTGTGAGTGGTGAGTGGTTGCATAAACGAAGATAAGTACATATACGTAGCCGGTATAATACCTATTTTTCTTTTGTTTTTTAATTTATACCGTATATAGAAGTATTTGATATCCGTTTAAATAAAATAATGCTTAAACGGTTTTATATGCAACCGTAGTTACTAGCATACATACATACATATATGTATACATAAATATTAAAACCAAAGAATCGAAACGATACAACTCACTTTGATTTCTCTCAGGGGTTTTTGGCTTATACTGATCAGAAGTGAGTGTGAGTGTGTCGTCCAGTTCCTCCTCTTCGTTGGATGCCAGCTGGTAATTCCACCTTTTATTTTCCTCTATTTCTTATATTTTTGATTCTTGTTAGAATTCGCACCCGTATAATTTGCTGTAAGTGTGTTTGTTTTTATTTAGTTTTCTATATTTAACTTAGTTCGCGCCCGTTTGGTTTCTTTTTGGTTTTTTTTTTCTTTTATCAGGTGATATATATTCTCTAATTTGTTCTTTTATGTAATATGCACTTTGTTCTGCTGTTGACACTTTGTTTTTTTTTTTTTGTATTTTGTATACGTATATATAAATTTTCCTTCACTTGTGTACTTGTTTGTGTTTGAGTATGTAAACTCACGGCCCACAGCACGTATGTATTTTATATTTCGACAACACTTGATTTTATGTTTTTAGATTTAATTATATAGGGTTTTCACAAGTCTCTTAAAGTTATAAATTATAACGATTCGAAAACATAGTATTGAGAATTGTAAATGTGTAAACTCATTTTTGTATGAAATCCAACAACAATTTTTTTAAACAAGAGTAAACATTTATAATTTTACGATTTTACGATGCTTTACGACGGGTTGTGAGTACCCCAATTATTATTTTTTGTTTAAGTTTTCGGTCACATATATATATATATATATATTCTTAGTTTCCGTAGTGCCTTTCCTTTAGGCTCGAAGGACCATGTACTGACTTATGTACCATCTTTTTTATTTTATATGCCACCTTTTCCGCACTCACCGTATATGTATCCAATTTGAATATACAAAAAGACCCGGTTACACTTTAATTGTTGATTTAATTTTCGAATTTGTTTCCTAACAATAAAGGGTATAAAAATGTTTTAATTCTGAACAAGATGTTCGCGAAAAAAAGGTAAACGTTCGCCAAAGGAATCGTGTGGATCGGACCGATGTCGTAGCGCCAGAGTGGTTTTTGATCAAGTTGTCTGTCCTTTTGTTACTTTGGTTCAGCGAAAGTAGATGATGGTGTGTGCTGTTCTCTTGAGTGATGAGTGTGTGATGTCATTGCGTAGGTGTCGTGGTGTATAATGTGAGTAACAAATGATGATGAGTGTGGGGAATGAGGCGTATCAATGTTGCATATATAGATGTGTGGGATTGTGTTGAAGGACAGAAGTGGGAAAACTGATACTCATTTAGCCACCGTTATATGGGGAGTGAACGGGGTTATTCTCCGATTTCATCCATTTTCATACTGTCGGTAGATGTTCTTATAAGATTTGTGCTCAGCAAATTTAGTTGTAGTAGCTTTGATGGTTTAGGAGATATGTACATTGAACCCATTAGAAGGTGCGGCCAGCCACTCTTTTCAAAGTTTTTTTTACACAGGTGCCCCTTGCTACTGCGATCCCATGTGCCAAATTCCAGTTTTATACCTTAGTAAAGCGTAGTTATAGCACTCTATATGTTTTCGGTTAACGGCGGCTTGTGGGCGTGACAGTGGTACTATTACGCCCATCTACGAACACAAACTTTTTCTGTACCATAGAACCTGCACACCAAGTTTTATCACGATATTTAAATTTTTACTCAAGTTACTGTTTGCCCGGACGGACGGAAGGACATATAGACATTTCAGCTTTTCTCGTCATCCTGATCATTTTTATCTATATAACCCTATATCCATGTCGATTAGTTTTAGGTGATACGTACAACCGTTAGTTGAACAAAACTATAACAATTTGTAGCAACTGTTTGCAAGAGTATAAAAATTAAAAAAAAAGGAATAAATTAAGAAAATGGAGAGAATCGGACCACGGCTGCACTTTCTGTGCAGCAAAAACACAGGTCAACAAACACAAGGAAGGTTTAGGGAAAGAAACAAGCCGAAAGGCGTGAGTACGAAGAGCTTGATAAGCTTGCCGAAAAGGGTAATGCTCGAAAATTCTACGAAAAAATGCGGCGGCTTACGGAAGGTTTCAAGACCGGAGCGTATTCCTGTAGAACCCCTAAAGGTGATCTAGTCACTGATGCCCAGAGCATACTTAAATTATGGAGGGAACACTTCTCCAGCCTGCTGAATGGCAGTGAACGCACAACGCCAGGAGAAGGCGAACCCAATTCCCTAATCGATGACGATGGAGCAGACGTTCCATTGCCTGACCATGAAGAAGTTCGAATAGCAATTACCATCCTGAAGAACAACAAAGCGGAGGGGCCGATGGATTGCCGGCCAAGCTATGCAAACACGGAGGCGAGAACTGATAAGAAGCCTGCATCAGCTTCTTTGTAAAATATGGTCGGACGAAAGCATGTCCAACGATTGGAATTTAAGTGTGCTCTGCCCAATCCACAAAAAGAGAGACCCCACAATCTGCACCAACTACCGTGGGATAAGCCTCCTCAACATCGCATATAAGGTTCTATCGAGCGTATTGTGTGAAAGATTAAAGCCCATCGTCAACAAACTAATTGGACCTTATCAGTGTGGTTTTAGACATGGCAAATCAACAACTGACCAGATATTCACTATACGCCAAATCGTAAAAAAAAAACGTGAAAAGAGAATCGACACACACCACCTCTTCGTCGAATGCCTTTGACAGCACGAAAAGTAGCTTTATTTATACCGCGATGGCTAATATCTCTGCCGTGCTTTGATTCCGGCGCCCGGTTGGAATGCAATTCCACATTCAACTGACAAAGTCAGTGCTTCCCGCATTTGGGTTTTAACTACAACCACCACGATACTCCCCGAGGGGCCAATCCGCATGAGCAGGTTGGAGAAACCTCCAAGGGCTCCTGCTCCCGTGGTACCAGAATTAAGTCTCCGATCAGTCTAGTGGCCAGGGGTTGGACCCCATACATACGACACACACACACCACTCATACAAAATCTAACGCTAATTCCCAGCTAACCGCCTTCGCACCTGTTCACGCGCAAACAACCCTAACTCTTCGATATTCCGACTAGTTGAGATCACACCACTAACATCTAGTCGTCCTTCAATCAGTCCAGCTAATCCCCATACCGCCCAGAATGCAAAAATGCATTCAGAGGGCTATGCCCCGTGTGCATAAAACCCAGACTCAGATAAAATCTGTCCGAGTACATTGGGCATTCTGCAATTAAATGCGACCAATTTTCTTCCCCCGCCCCACAAAAACACCCCGACCTATTCGATAGGTACCTCTGATGCAAAAATGCATTCATAGCCCATGCCCCGTAAACATAAAACCCAGACTCAAACAAAATCTGAAGTCTGGGTTATCCTCAGCGAAGCCAGCGTCCCTCGGCCATTAGAACAATTGTCCCAACGATCTTGCCACCTATACCTAACCCTATAATTTATAGCCTCTTGCTCCCTAGATATCCCTCCCTCTCCACATCATCGTCGGAAATCTTGTCATTCCGCAGCAATGACACACTCAAGCCCTTCTTAACCTGAATGCAATTGCACGCTGCATGACGATCAGGTCAAGAGAGGGTGCACCTAACAAAACCCGCATCGCATTCATTGAGACGGTCCGATATACAGGCAAACAAGCAATATGCTAAGGACATATTTGTTGACGCTCTCCCTAATGACATTCTGAACATAAAACCATGCATCCTTTCCTGAACCTAAACTGCCAATCTGACCACATACCCCGCGTTAACTCCTGAAGCCGTTCCACCATGAGTCTTTCCAGCACTTTTCCAAGTACTGGAAGGAGACTGATGCCCCGATAAGATCGAGGACTTCAGGAGAGGAACAACCCTAGCACTTTTCCACTCACGTGGAAAGTATCCCTCCCAGACGCACTTATTATAAATGGCCTCCAGATATTCCCGAATGAACTCCATCAAAACCT